>NC_133326.1:115192043-115492043 GCF_042186555.1 Aquarana catesbeiana | reverse complement strand
CAGGTTCACACTGAGCTGCGGTAATGAAGCCGTGCAAGTTCAGCTGAACTCGCACAATTTCACTCCCGCATGTCAGTCCTGATTTCGGCCACAAGTTCAGAGACATCTTTGCAGGTTTCTGCGCAGATGTCAATGTAAATCGCAGCCCGAAATCGCAAAAAGTAGTACAGAAACTACTTTTTGAAATCGGTGCAGCGCCGCTTAGGAGGGTGCCAAATCGCAAATTGCTCCAGTGTGAACCAGAGCATAAGCTGATTCCTTTGATAAGCCTACCCATATGCTGCATTGTAGCTTATTCAGTATTTTTTTTTTGTCCATGTAAGGGCTATGTCAATGGCCTTTTCTTCATGTCAGAAAAGTTCTGCATTCCAACTCAAAAGGGATGCAAATCCCACTTTAGGCAGATCAAATGCAGGTCAGGAGGAGATCAACTGTAGGTTATATGTACCCGTCAATAATTTCCAAATGATCTCAGAAGGGTCTCAAATTGATGCCATCAACACAGGCCCTTTAAGTGATTTCTACTCAATTCACTGCACT
Organism: Aquarana catesbeiana; assembly: GCF_042186555.1. Taxonomy (NCBI): domain Eukaryota; kingdom Metazoa; phylum Chordata; class Amphibia; order Anura; family Ranidae; genus Aquarana; species Aquarana catesbeiana. Next base: position 115,491,503 of record NC_133326.1, on the reverse strand, counting down.
TTGTTTCTTGTGTTTTGACTTCCAACTGTGTATAGATGGGTCTCACACAGCATAGATACCTTCTGCTGCCTGTATGTGTACAACTCTATCCCACTGACACAACTGATGCATCTTACTTTCCCTGCCAAAATACTATTTTGGGCTTAGGCTCAGTAACTTAGAGTTGAGCTCAAGAACTGCATTTTAATTTTAAAGAAAGCATGTAATGAGAGTAATACAGTGGGGATCGAAAGTTTGGGCACCCCAGGTAAAAATGTGTGTTAATGTGCATAACGAATCCAAGGAAAGATGGAAAAATCTCCAAATGGCATCAAATTACAGATTAGACATTCTTATATTATGTCAAAAAAAGTTAGATTTTATTTCCATCATTTACACTTTCAAAATTACAGAAAACAAAAAAATAGCGTCTGCAAAAGTTTGGGCACCCTGCAGAGTTAATATCTTGTACTGCCCCCTTTGGCAAGTATCACAGCTTGTAAACGCTTTTTGTAGCCAGCCAAGAGTCTTTCAATTCTTGTTTGACGTATCTTTGCCCATTCTTCCTTACAAAAGTCTTCCAGTTCTTTGAGATTTCTGGGCTGTCTGTCACGCACTGCTCTTTTAAGGTCTATCCATAGATTTTTCAATAATGTTGAGGTCAGGAGATTGTAATGGCCATGGCAAAACCTTCAGTTTACGCCTCTTGATATAATCCCCCATGGATTTTGAGGTGTGTTTAGGATCATTATCCATCTGTAGAAGCCATCCTCTCTTTAACTTCAGCTTTTTCACAGATGGCATCAAGTTACCATCCAAAATTTGCTGAAATTTTATTGAATCCATTTTTCCTTCTACTCGTGAAATGTTCCCTGTGCCACTGGCTGCAATACAACCCCAAAGCATGATTGTTCTACCCCCATGCTTAACAGTTGGACAGAGGTTCTTGCTCATTCCGGCCAAAAAGTTCTATTTTAACCTCATCGTCCACAGAACTTGTTTCCAAAATGCCTCAGGCTTGTCTATATGTTCATTTGTAAAGTTCAAACGCTGATTTTTTGTGGTGAGGACGTAGAAGAGGTTTTCTTCTGATGACTCTTCCATGAAAACCATATTTGTACAAGTATCTCTTTATAGTGGAATAGTGTACCACAACTCCAGTGTCTGCCAGATCTTTCTGGAGGGATCGTGCAGTCAAACGTGGGTTTTGAATTGCTTTTCTTACAATCCTGCTAGCTGTTCTGTCTGCTATTTTTCTTGGTCTTCCAGATCTTGCTTTAACTTCCACTGTTCCTGATGACTGCCATTTCTTAATTACATTCCGAACAGAGGATATTGACATCTGAAAACGCTCTATCTTCTTATAGCCTTCTCCAGCTTTGTGAGCGTCAACTATTTTCAGTTTTCTAGACAACTGCTTAGAAAAACCCATGGTGCTGATTGTTGGGGCAAGGTCAGATGAGTCTGGCCATTTAAAACCTTTGAGATTGACATCACCTGGTCTTCCCAGACAATGATTGAGAACAATCCATGACACTGGCAGGTCTCAGCTTTGCAAAGGGGGCAGTGCATGCTATAAATTCTGCAGGGTGCCCAAACTTTTGCAGACGCCATTTTTTTGTTTTCTGTAATTTTGAAAGTGTAAATGATGGAAATAAAATCTAACTTTTTTTGACATATCATAAGAATGTCTAATCTGTAATTTGATGTCATTTGGTGATTTTTCCATCTTTCCTTGGCTTCGTTATGCACATTAATACACATTTTTACCTGGGGTGCCCAAACTTTCGATTCCCCACTGTATGTCTGTTTTGACTGTTAACCCCTTTTTCAAGAAAAGCTAATATACTACTAGATGCTTTGGCTCCAATACTTGAGTTACAAAACTGGAACAAGTCTACAAATTAGGTATTGCAGCATTTCTCTTTTATTTACCACATGCTTGTCCCAGGTTTTCTGGTGAAAAATTAAAGCCAGATTTACCCAGGCAACTGTCATTTTTCAGAAAAAGTTGCATATTTCTCTTAAAGGAAGTATACTTGAAAGCCAACGTCTTTTTCAATTATGTTGGTGAAAAGTCAGAACTCCTTATTGGCATACTCAATTTTGCTGAATCACCCCTTGTCTCCGCCCCTACCCATCTATGATCACCGTTCCTTGGTTCCACCCCCTACCCACCTCCCATTACTGCTTTTTTAGAGAATACAGAACCAAGTATTTTGTTGTGATAAGTACCGTATTTATCTGCGTATAACACGCACTTTTTTCCCCTTAAAATCAGGGGAAAATCGTGGGTGTGTGTTATACGCCGATCCCCACTGTCTGTGTGCCAAATAAGAGCGAGCACCACCGAAAAAGAGTGAGCGCCGCAAAGAAAAACCGAGCGCCGCCAGAAAAAAACGAGCGCCGCCGAAAAAGACTGCGCCTAGTGCTCGGCTCCACTCGCAGTCATGCCGTCCCACCTCCCTGCTGTCTCTGAGAGGATGAGGAGCCTGTGCTGCTGAAAAGGACCGAGCCGAGTGCTCGGCTCCGCTCGCAGTCCCGCCCAGCTCCTTTGATGGACATAACACTCCGTCCAATGGCAGGACTGGGCGGGACTGCGAGCGGAGCCGAGTACACAGTATACTCGGCTCGGTCTTTTTCGGAAGCGCTCGCTTCTCATCCTCAGCAGGGAGGCGGGGCGGCGTGACGGGCCGAGTACACAGGCTCTGTCTCTCGGCGGCAGATTTAAATAGCACAAACGGCATACGCATTGGGCAAGGCTGCATTGGGCAAGGCTGCACTGGGCAGGCTGCATATGACAATTGGCAAGGCTGCAAATGGCACTTAGCAAGGCTGCAAATGGCACTGGGCAAGCTGCAAATGGACACTGATCATTCTGCAATGATGGACAAGGCTAAAGATGAACACTGATGAGGCTGCATTGATGGACATTTAAATGTAAGTTTTTTTTTCCTTAAACTTCCCTCCTAAAAGTTTTTTTCCTTGAAATGCCCTCCTAAACTTGGGGTGCGTGTTATACGCCGGTGCGTGTTATACGCCGATAAATACGGTAATTTGTATGGAATTTCTTAATGATAACAAGAAAAGCAGTAAAATAGATCCACTGTAGCCAGTAAAAATAGAGCACCCTCTGAGCAACAATAGAGCCCACCAACAAAACCCCCCCCCCCAAAACATATTCCCCCCCGGCAGCAACAGTAGACTCCCGGCATGAACAATAGCCAGCATCAATAGACTCTCCAGCAGCCAGCAACAATAGACCCTGCCCTTAACAGTAGATTTCTCCTAACAATAACTGACCCCCAGCAATATAGGACCCACCCCCAGCAACAGTAGGCCCCCACCAGCAATAATAGACCCCCCCCCCCCTACAAAAATGGATCCCCTCCAGCTAGAATAGATCCCCAGCAGTCAGCATCAATAGACCCTGCAGCACACGCCAGCACCCCTTACCATTACATACAGTCAGTGCTGGAACTGCGTTCCCCCGCATTCCTGCTGAAAAAAAGCCCTGGACATACTTGTTCTGGGTTAGAGACTTAGAACGTTTTGAAGCCTTTGGATCAGTACAACAGCCAGGCAAGAGGAGCACAGCAGTGACAGCCTGCATATTTTATTAGTTCAAGTTTCTTGTTGGCAAAACTGAAGCTATCGCAGCGAATGCATTTCATCAATGTCAATGTAAAGTACAGTTCACTAGTGTCAGTGCTCAGGTATGAGTGTGGCCCAGCATTACAGGTATCACTCTTTGACTAGAACAAGGGAAGAGCCACACAGTAGCATATTTGTTGTGCTAATGTATTTAAGTTTGGTTGTATTAATGTATTGGATACTCATGTATCTTCTTATTAAAAGGTACCAACATCTCATATATATCCTCAAATCGGCAAAATAACATTTTCTGCGACTTTGTACATACATATTAGATCACATCACAGATTCTTAAAAATATTCATATTTTATTATAACCCATTTCAAAATATACCACTTGTTTGTGCTGTTTTGATGTATATGTTACATATTGTTTTTTTCGTAATAATGTGCTCAAATTGTCCAATAACAGAACCTCCATATTACCAACAAGACCCATTTCATATATACCCACTTAACCCCTTGCCGACCGCCTCACACCGATATACGTCGGCAGAAGGGCACGTATAGGCATATTAACGTACCTGTACGTTGCCCTTTAAGACGCGGCATTGTGGGCGGGCGCGCCACGAGCTCCTTGAGTTGATCGTGGGTCCCGCGGACTCTATGTCCGCGGGGATACCCGCGATCGTCTCATGGAGTGGTAGAACGGGGAAATGCTGATGTAAACGAGCATTTCCCCATTGTTCCTAGTGACAGGACACTGATCACAGCTCCCTGTAATCGAGAGCAGTGATCAGTGTCGTGTCACACGTAGCCCAGCCCCCCACAGTTAGAATCGCTCCCTAGAACACACTTAACCCCTTCACTGCCCCCTAGTGGTTAACCCCTTCACTGCCAGTCACATTTACACAGTAATCAGTGCATTTTTAATCGCACTGATCGCTGTATAAATGTGAATGGTCCCAAAATAGCTCCAAAAGTGTCCGATCTGTCCGCCATAATATCGCCGCCATTACTAGTAAAAAAAAAAATAATAAAAATGCCATAGAACTATCCCCTATTTTGTAGACGCTATAACTTTTGCGCAAACCAATCAATGGGCGGCACAGTGGTGCAGTGGGTAGCACTTCCGCCTAGCAGTAAGAAGGGTCGCTGGTTCGAATCCCAACCACGACACTACCTGCTTGGAGTTTGCATGTTCTCCCTGTGCCTGCGTGGGTTTCCTCCGGGTACTCTGGTTTCCTCCCACACTCTAAAGACATGCTGGTAGGTTAATTGTATCCTGTCTAAATTGTCCCTAGTATGTATGAATGTGAGTTAGGGACCTTAGATTGTAAGCTCCTTGAGGGTAGGGACTGATGTGAATGTACAATGTATATGTAAAGCGCTGTGTAAATTGACGGCGCTATATAAGTACCTGAAATAAATAAATAAATAAATAAATGCTTATTGCGATTTTTTTTTTTTTTTTTTTTTAACCAAAAATATGTAGAAGAATACGTATCGGCCTAAACTGAGGAAAAAAAATGTTTTTTTATATATTTGTTGGGAATATTTATTATAGCAAAAAGTAAAAAATATTGCGTTTTTTCAACACTCTGGTTTTTGGGCAGCCAAATGGTCCGGGGCTGAAGTGGTTAAAGACCGGGCATTTTCTGTCACTTTTTGTTTACATGTGAAAATCTTTTTTTTTTTTTTTTTTTTTTGCTAAAAAACTTGTTAGAACCCCCAAACATATATTTTTTCAAGGCAGATGCCCTAGAGCAGTGGTTCTCAACCTGGGGGTCGGGACCCCCTCGGGGGTCGATTGCTGAATTGCCAGGGGTCACCGAATCCTGGGCTTTTACTGAAGCGTGCACTGCTCTCCCAGCCTTTGTTGCGGCCTCCCAGCAGGGCTGTTCCTGGAGCTTTTGGCCACCCAGCTGGGCTGTACCTGGAGCCTGCTGCTGCCCACTCAGCCTCTTCGCAGCCACCCATTCAGTTCACGGCATGGCTGGGGGGGCAGAGACTAGAGGTCAGCTGACTGGTGAGAAATGTGAAGTGAGAGGGGCTGGGGGAGACCCTGTCTCCCGATTTCGGCATAGGTGTCACTGCTACGAGACACCACAAAGTCGGAGACACAGTGAAACCGGAGACACAGTGAGTAACACTACCTGTGATTATAGTTGCCATTAAAAGTCCCCACTACAGTTCTCAGATCAGCAGATGACCTCAATGAAGAGCACCTAAGTTGGCTGGTCAGAACTCCCCACCAGCACTGCCACTGATCCCATTCCCCCACCAAGGAGTAAGAGAAGGAATAAAAACAGAATACATGGAAGGAAGAGGAAAAGAAGGGGAGGAACAAAAAAAAGGGAGAGAAAGAATAAGAGAAAGAACAAGAAAGACAGCTAGAGAGAGGGATGGTAAGAAGAAATAAGAAATTAGGATAGAGAGGGATAAAAAGGAAAGAAAAAGAGAAAGCGATGTACATCCTAAAATATACCATAAGGGGTTTTAATACTGTACGAGTAGAAGGGACTGGGGGAGCACTAAATGTCCATGGGTTAGGGGCGCAAATTACTTGTCTTACCTTGGGTGCTGACAACCCACGCTACAAAAATAATTTTACTGTTAGGGGTCCCCACAACTTGGGAAATTTTATCAAGGGGTCATGGCGCTAGAAAGGTTGAGAACCACTGCCCTAGAGAATAAATTGGTGGGTTTTGCAAATTTTTATGTCACCCAGTATTTGCGCAGCGGTTTTTCAAATGCAGTTTTTGGGGGAAAAAAATACACTTTTTATATTTTAAATGCACAAAAATATAATACATTACCCAGTTTGTTTGTAAAATATAAAAGCTGATGTCATGCCGAGTAAATAGATATCAAACATGTTATGCTTTAAAATTGCGCATGCCCGCACAAACTAAGTAAATTTTACTATCTCTAGATGACACTTTAAAAGCCTTTACAGATTATCACTTTAGATGTACAGAGGAGGTCTAGTGCTAGAATTACTGCCCATGATGTGATGTTCACGGCGATACTTCACATGTGTGGAACGATCACGGTTTGTGTGCATGTGGGACCAAAGCGTGCCTTCGCCTTTGTGTGCAAGCACGGGAGGACAGGACGGGGGCACTTAAATTTTTTTTTTTTTTAATTGTTAATTTTTTTTTTACACTGTTGCTTTAAACTTTTTCCTTTTTTTTGATCACTTTTATTGCTGTCACAAGGAATGTAAACATCCTTGTGACAGCAATAGACACGAGACAGGTACTCTTTATGGAGGGATCTCGGGTCTATAAGACTTCAAATCCCTCCTTTTGCACTTGAAAGCATACAGTGCGCCAAGATATGCGTTTTTGAATACTTTCGGTTTTCAAAAAATGGCGCTGATAGTAAACCGGACATGATGTAATTTCATCACTTCTGGGTTACCATAGTGGCGAACCCATCAAAGCCGATCCCGGCTTTCTTCGGGTCTCCGACTAGCCGGCGAACGTGCTGGCTAGTAGCTTGTGGGACGGGAGGGCCCAAACGAGCTGCGGAAGGCAGTGGGATGGGGGACATCCCCTCCGACTGCTTGTAATAACAGCCAAGTAGCTGGTTAGCTGCTCCGGTTGTTATTACAAGAGAGCTGGCCGTCAGCTCTAAAAAACAGTACCAGGATGATGCCTGTAACTGCAGGCATCACCCTTGTACAACCACTTGAAGTTAAATGATGTACCAGGTATGTGATTTGATGGCAAGTGGATACTGTATACTATTCTAAGTCTTACAACAGTTCTGATCAATACAAGTATCCATTTATCAAGGGTCAATTGAAAAACCTCTCTTTACTTGTTTCACAGATCAACCGTGTACTTCAGGAAAAATTGGGGATGGACATCTAAAATATAAGTAATAATTAATATACTGCTGCTATTCTACATATAACTTACATAACACATATATATATTTCCAAGCTTTGTGTAGAAAGGTTCACTTTGTGCTTTCAACTTTTATTTTTAGGCTGATACACAATTTGTTTTTACTTACAGTGGGGGCGGAAAGTATTCAGACCCCCTTAAATTTTTCACTCTTTGTTATATTGCAGCCATTTGCTAAAATCATTTAAGTTCATTTTTTTCCTCATTAATGTACACACAGCACCCCATATTGACAGAAAAACACAGAATTGTTGACATTTTTGCAGATTTATTAAGAAAGAAAAACTGAAATATCACATGGTCCTAAGTATTCAGACCCTTTGCTCAGTATTTAGTAGAAGCACCCTTTTGATCTAATACAGCCATGAGTCTTTTTGGGAAAGATGCAACAAGTTTGTCACACCTGGATTTGGGGATCCTCTGCCATTCCTCCTTGTAGATCTTCTCCAGTTCTGTCAGGTTGGATGGTAAACATTGGACAGCCGTTTTTAGGTCTCTCCAGAGATGCTCAATTGGGTTTAAATCAGGGCTCTGGCTGGGCCATTTAAGAACTGTCACAGAGTTGTTGTGAAGCCACTCCTTCGTTATTTTAGCTGTGTGCTTAGGGTCATTGTCTTGTTGGAAGGTAAACCTTCGGCCCAGTCTGAGGTCCTGAGCACTCTGGAGAAGGTTTTCGTCCAGGATATCCCTGTACTTGGCCGCATTCATCTCTCCCTCAATGCTGCCACCACCATGCTTCACTGTTGGGACTGTATTGGACAGGTGATGAGCAGTGCCTGGTTTTCTCCACACATACCGCTTAGAATTAAGACCAAAAAGTTCTATCTTGATCTCATCAGACCAGAGAATCTTATTTTTCACCATCTTGGAGTCCTTCAGGTGTTTTTTTAGCAAACTCCATGGGGGCTTTCATGTGTCTTGCACTGAGGAGAGGCTTCCGTCGAGCCACTCTGCCATAAAGCCCTGACTGGTGGAGGGCTGCGGTGATGGTTGACTTTCTACAACTTTCTCCCATCTCCCGACTGCATCTCTGGAGCTCAGCCACAGTGATCTTTGGGTTCTTCTTTACCTCTCTCACCAAGGCTCTTCTCCCCCGATAGCTCAGATTGGCCGGACGGCCAGCTCTAGGAAGGGTTCTGGTCATCTCAAACGTCTTTCATTTAAGGATTATGGAGGCCACTGTGCTCTTAGGAACCTTAAGTGCAGCAGACATTTTTTTGTAAACTTGGCCAGATCTGTGCCTTGCCACAATTCTGTCTCTGAGCTCTTCAGGCAGTTCCTTTGACCCCATGATTCTCATTTGCTCTGACATGCACTGTGAGCTGTAAGGTCTTGTATAGACAGGTGTGTGGCTTTCCTAATCAAGTCCAATCAGTATAATCAAACACAGCTGGACTCAAATGAAGGTGTAGAACCATCTCAAGGATGATCAGAAGAAATGGACAGCACCTGAGTTAAATATATGAGTGTCACAGCAAAGGGTCTGAATACTTAGGACCATGTGATATTTCAGTTTTTCTTTTTTAATAAATCTGCAAAAATGTCAACAATTCTGTGTTTTTCTGTCAATTGGGGGGCTGTGTGTACATTAATGAGGAAAAAAATGAACTTAAATGATTTTAGCAAATGGCTGAAATATAACAAAGAGTGAAAAATGTAAGGGGGTTTGATTTATCAAGACCCACTCCAAACAGCACTTTAACAGCCATAAAATGTGCATTTAAATTTGTAATCAACATTTAAGCTAGCGGCCCAGTTGATGCCCCTCCCCCTGTGTGCAGAAAGGGGGTACTAGAGGCAACCTTTTTCCTCCAGTACTGCCAAGAAACTATGGACTAATTTCAGTACCTTGCAGATAATTATAATCTTTTTAAAACAGAACTTTAACCATAACAACTTGATAAAAAATATGTTCTTTAGCAAGTAACATACATTCCACATTAATAATTATGCTACCAAAATTAGAGTGTGCTGTAAATTGTCTCCAGCATTGGTCCTGTTTATTCTTGCCGGAGGCTGACATTTTTCTGAAGCCCAGAGCCCCTGAGCAGCAGTAAATCATAAAGCAGAACTAAACCCATTGATGTCAATTTTTAAACGGTTTCAAAAAACGGTTACATTCTTGGAATGCTAGGAATGCTAATTGTCCCATTTGCTTGTGTCCTCAGCCAAACTGTCAAACCATCAAATGGCTGGTGTCATAACTGATCACAGCACCATGGTTGCAGATCAAAGAGAAGCAGCTTCCTGGGTTGTAAAGGATAGGAGGGTTTAATTCTGTCAGCAGATTGGCCTCTACAAATTCGTCAGTGCCTAAAAATGGAGAACAACTGAGCATGTGCAGAACAGGGCGAGACAGTATATTACTGGATTTTAAACAGTATAGACAGTTATTTTTAATGATTTACATAGCTATAAAAGCGGGTAGGTATTGTTTGAGTATTAGAACGTTCAGACAGATCAAAGGATAGAAATTTCATTTTGAAGTGTAGAAATGATAAACCCTTGTAATATTTTTTCAGACACACAGAGGTTGCCTCCAGTATCCTCTTCTACACATTGTGGAAGGGAAGATACTGGGCCCCCAGCTTGTATGTTGATCACAGATTTTAATGCACATTTGATAGATGTTTTAGTGCTGGGGTAAGTTTGGCTAAAGCAAGTTGGGCAATATATTTGTTTGTGTGTATGTACAGTATATGTGTATTTGTGTGTGTGAAAATATTCAGTGCAATATGATGGCATTCAGTGGGCTAAAAACATCAAACACACATAAAGTGAGCGACATCAAAGTCAATGCAAAAGTCCTTAAATCAGTGTGCGGTGCCGTGTCCCATCAGAGATTTTAAAACGTTCTTTTCCTGAATACCATCACTGATCCATCATGTGAACACTCCTTTGGTGATGCACTCACCGCAATTGAGAATTAGATAAGCCTGGTATATTAGATAAAGCTGGAGCTTTTCCAGGATGGCGATCTGAGCATGCTCAGGCACTGATATCATCACTAATGGCAAATGAGAGGGAAGACAATTTCTAGGTATACAATCAGATCGGAAACTAATTTCTAAGCAAATTTGAACATTTCTTGGAGTATACAATACTGGTTCTTCCCCTGTCTGAGTTGTATACAGTGTTCCCATAAGTTGCACTTGCTGAACTGAGCCGTCCCAGGAAAGATCTCTGGTAACCTTGGGAGAGGGTCCAGCTTTATCTAATATCCTTGTGGAGATACCAGGCTTGCCTAATTCTCAATTGCGGTGAGTGCATCACCAAAGAGGTGTTCACGTGGTGGATCGGTGATGGTTTTCAGGAAAAGAATGTTTTAAGATCTCTGAAGACACAGCACCGCACACTGATTTAAGGACTTTTGCATTGACTTTGATGTTGCTCACTTTATGCAAGCATGGACTTTGAGATTATATATATATATATATATATATATATATATATATATGCATTAGGTTAACTATATGCTGAATAATGGCAGTATCTTACCTATAATTTCGGATATCCACCTTGTGTAGAGAGGTATTTAATCAACCCTTTAAGAGGATGATTGTAGTAATTGGTCTGATGGGTAATATGAAGTTCTGTGATTGAACAAGTTAAACAGGCTATTATGAAAAAGACAATATATAATATACAGTATATTAAAACTGCGCAAATAAGCGATGTGTAGAAGTATTGATATATTTAAGAATTTGTGTCATGATCATACATGCTAGAGCTGCGTGATTAATCATTAAAATATTGCGATCTCAATTCAACTCCCCCTCAGGATCTTAATACGGCATTTCCACGATTCATTCATGTAACAAGTGCAGAGCCATTCTCTGCTCACTCACAGCTGTCAAATAAAAAACAAAAAAACAAACAACCATCCGGCAAATGTTTATCAACATTGCTCAGCGCTGAGAGATAAAAGGAAACATTGTAACATTTAGTTCTTTTAGATCAAAAGAATGAACTTCGGTCTGTAAATGAGGGCAGTTTAACCACTTAAAGACTAATCCTTTTTCTGACACTTTTTGCTTACAAGTTTAAAATCTGTATTTTCTGCTAGAAAATTACTTAGGATCCCCTAAAATTATATATATTTTTTTAGCAGAGACCCTAGAGAATAAAATGGTAGTCGTTGGAATATTTTATGTCACACCGTATTTGAGCAGCAGTCTTTCAAATGCAATTTTTGGGGAAAAAATACACTTCAATGAATTTTAAAAAACTAAACCGTAAAGTAGCCCAATTTTTTGTATAACCTGAAAGATGATGTTACGCCAAGAATCGTGATCTTTATTCTAAACAAAAAAATTGTGATTCTCATTTTTTCCAGAATTGTGCAGCTCTATGCGTTTAGAAAGACTAGGGAAATTGTTTTTTTTTTTTTTGGCTTAATTGTATTCTCAGAGTAATATAATGTATTCATGGGTAAAGATGACTGCAATGTGTTTAAATGCAACTGACAAAATAAAGGAAAAATAACATGCAGTTGCGTCGAAGAGGTGGTGTTATATTAATTCACAAGACTGATGGTTGATATACCATAGTTATGCTAATTGTTTTTGGCCTTTTAGGTCTTCTCAGTCGTGGTGTTTATTTCTGTACCAAAATAAGGATACTCATGAAACAACCATAAAATGAACAGTATTTGCCATAGACGTCTTTTTGAAGTCCTCTTATGTAACCACTGTAGACAAATGAGTTGGATCTACACTTGGCCTTAAGTTTTTATAAATAATTAATTACTTCTTTGCTTAGAAAACACTTCAATGTGAAAGCGACTGTGTTCAGTGCAGTTTGTGTCTGTTTCCTTTATTTTAATAGTTGCATGTAAATATTACAGTATGGATTCCCATAGTGGTATGGAAATCATGCCCTTAACCTAGAAGTTTGAAGATGTGATTTATTATTGTTTCAATATCAGAGCAAGCCGTGTCTGTTCAGTTCTAGACTAGCATAGTGCCCTCTCGCTGCAGTGTCGACACACAGAGAAATGGCCTGGTGTTTATCTATGATATGGGGGGCAGTCAGTACAGCAACTTTGAGCTGGAATTAAGCAAGAAGATCTTGAGCCTTCTGAGGGTGAGTGTAACCTCCATTCATCCATTTTGTCCTGCTAAAATCATCAACTCTGGTTCAGGGATTCTGTGTTTCCTTATTTCCAAGGACACCTATAAAATATACCATTTGCGACCCTTAATTGACCATGTACCAGTACATCATAGTTTATTGTGACTATGGAAATTCAGTTCTTTCCTGGAGCACAAAGGGAATAATGCATTTCTTACCTAGAAAAGAATTAAATTGTCATCTGATTTTTACCTACAAAAGAATGTTCTGCTTGAGGTATCTCTTCAACTTAGAGCCGCCCACTGTAGTAAGGTTGCTTATTTTTGTCAAATTTTCATTGCCCCATTTTTTGTATGTCATGGTTAAAATACACGGGCTGTCATTCTTGACTTTTTTTTATTAAAATGCCCCAGAACAAGAGAACCCAGAAAAAGGATAAAGTGGAAGAAGAATTATATTGAAGTAAGAGTGTTAGATTGACAATCAAGTAGAATTTTCAAATGGAAAGGTTGGCAGCCTCCATGTTACCTCATGACAAATCATTCTTAACTTACAACCTTAAATTATGGGCTATGGTCCATGCTCCCCCAACTATTTCTAATTTTGAAGTAAGACTATTGGCAACTCTTCTCTTATCTGCCCATTGTCCATTCTGCTTCCATTTATAAGGCATTATGTACAGTACATTGGTAATATGTGAAAGGAAGTTGATGTACCTTCTTATTCACTTTGCAGAATGTTATTACATTTTCCTCAATTTTTCTTCCAGTAGGTTTAGGGAGTCTAGTAAACCTCAAAAAAGCCAGACCCTTTTGCTCTAATCATCATTGCCCCCACCCACAGAATTTACATTTTTTTCGCTTCGATGTGAGCATATCCCATGTTTTTATGTTAGGGAGCATTTCCAGCTCGTCTAAAGAAAGTCTTCATCGTTTCTCCTCCTGTCTGGTTCAGAGTACCGTATTCAATCATCAGCTTGCTGCTTAAAGAAAAGTTAAGAGAGAGGGTAAGTTAATTGTGTGTGTTGTGGGTGTACAAGATCTTACATGCCGTTTTCTTGTTTTGTTGACTGTTTTACCAGGGACACTTGGCTTTAGAGCTCAAATCTGATACTAAGTTTCTGAATCGATGATGATGCCAAGATCTCTCTGCTGTCGTTTCCCAGTTCTTTTTTTGTCCACTATAGTAAATACATAAATAATGCAACAGTGAGAGGTAATAATGACCATGGCAGGTAGGTAGATTTGCGACTCAGATGCTTAAAGTTCACATCAACCTCTACAAACAATTTGAGAATCTGGTTGGCATCTAGCCAAAATGATATCTTTAACAATGATTTACATGAAAACTTAAATGTAATATGTGTTATGCAATCATCAAAAACATGCTTTCTTTCATCTCAATAGGTACACATGGTGAGCATGACTGAACTTCTCCAGCACTTACCTCCACAGTGTCTCCCTGAGTCTCTAGGTGGACTGCTTCCCTGGGATCCTGGCTCTTGGAATTGCCTGCTGCTGCCTGGCCGTACAGGAAGACCAGATCCCCTGGATGAGGTGGTGCTGGTACTTGGAGATGGACAGAGAGGAAGTGTACATAAACCGGTGCCAGGAAGCATGACCTTGGCTCAGCTGAAGGAACGTGTTAACACCTTAGGGAGGCATGGAGTGTATGAAGAATATGAAGAGATAAGAAATGAGCAACCAGAGGGAACATTCACAATATCGTTGTAAGTTTTTGAAAAAGTACACAATTATGGGAAAAGGGAAACCGTTTGCCTTATGGAATGAAAGGAACAATGTAAGATATTCTGTGTAGGAAAATGGGCAGGTGAAAAAATTCATGCAGGTGGTAGCCCAGCACGGTTACAAAATGAAATTGTCATGAAACGATATATACATTTGAGAATTTTTTGACTGAAGCTTGCCACACTTTTTATTCATGTTACTGCATTTTGGTTCCAGTGCAGTGAGGCTGAATCTATTTGACACTGGTGCCTTGGTTTGCAGTCCAGAAGTCACAGATTAGCAGTCTTTGTGTGCACGCTGGTATTTCACTTTACATGTAATAGATGTCCTTTTTTATATAGAGAGAGACAAATAATGTCAGCATCAGTAGCAATTAGGCAAGTTTCTATTATATCTCTGATGAAACTCAACAATTACTATCTGATGCATTATTTAAAGATGCTAGTGTCAGACACAATAGTACAGCTAACAGACAAAGAATATACTATATGTATGTAATCTATAGAGAAGGCAATCAGCGCACCCTAAATCACATAAGAGATAAAAAACAGCAATCGTCAATCCGCAAGCTGGACACCAAAGAGAATTTCACATAGCCCCTAATAACATCCACAATTTATAAGGTGTAGCGCAGATAATAGGTATCACAGTATAATCAATAAAACAAATATCATCAGTCCACAGTCAGAAACCAATGTCCTTGAGTCACAGAGAGAGGGGAAGTAGAGAGATGTCCCTTGTGTTGAGACAAAGCGGAGGTCCACCCTAAAAAAAAAAAAAAAATACATAAACATGCTCCTTAAAATACATTAAAAAACATTTGGGAAAAAAAATTTTTTTACTTACCAGAAATGGCTGTTGCTAGGCAGATCGTCATAATATGCCACTTCCTACGCCGCGGTTCTTGTCCTCCCTCGCGTTGTCTCCTGGGAGATGAGCAGACAGGTGTCCATTCACAAAGCACCACGCGACTCGCGCATGCGCAGTAGGAAACAGGTAGTGAAGCTGCAAGGCTCCACTGCCTGTTTTCCTTTGTTAGGATGGCGGCGCCGGCACCCAATCCGGTGGACGGATCGGCCTTGGGGGGCCGACATTGCAGGGTAGCTGGACAGGTAAGTGCCCTTATTAAAAGTCAGCAGCTACAGTGTTTGTAGTTGCTGACTTTAAAAAAAAAACGGCCAGACCTCCGCTTTAAGTAATCCTCCAATAAGTGAATGAGCCCTCCACCAACACATAAAATGCACGCTCAACTCACAATATTGAGCCCTGAACGAACAGGAAAGGTCAACAGCGCTGTTTTCCTCTACCCTGGGAACAGAGATGAAATTAATGGATCTCTGTCGTACCAGTGGTCACAAATGCATACTGTCGTCCATGAGAAAATATAGGACAAATCTAAGTGCTCTCCGTTTGGTTAAAAACATAACACACTTTATTAAGAAAAAGACTTGCATCTCCCTCCTCTTGGATCATACAACAAATAAAATTACAGCTGGAAGCCTGTAACCTCATCCTTGCGAGCGGCTCCTTCAAATTCAGATAGTAGCGGGTGACGTCACACGACGTGGCTCCTTCCCCCATTTTATTTGTTTTATCAGTTATATGTATGTAATACCCCAATAAAATCACTGAATACCACATTTGTTTAAATACAAGTGTGCAATGTCTTTGTTAATAATATTTATTAATAAGCCCCTATCCTATTAAAACATTTCAAAACTTGCGCTACTTTAAATTTTAATATTATTAATGTAAACAAATCCTGGTGTGTCTTGATTTTTGCTTCAGGTGATTGTAGCTGTATTAGTGCACTTGCGACAGAAATAATTGAGTACTGTCCGTGATATTTTTTATTTGCACTAACATACAATTTTTCAGGACAAGCTTTAGGGGTATGTCCCTTTCTTCAAGGTCCTGGTCACCTTGAAGAAGGGGACATACCCCTAAAGCTTGTCCTGGAAAAATTGTATGTTAGTGCATATAAAAAAGGTATCACGGACAGTACTGATTTTTGAAGGCATTATTTACATATTGTATGTCGAGTAGGAATGAAGATATCCTGATTCGCCCAATTATCACCTCATGATGAGCACTAGTAGGGAGATATGCTTGATGGCCTAGTAAAGGTTTATCAGGCAGTCTCTTATAAATGATCAGCCAATAGATTGGACTCTGTATTTTTCAAATCTTATTTGACTTTTTACAAACAAGTATCCTTATCCCAGTGTGTTATCTTTGTGAATTAAGACTCTGTTGTTGTTCTAATGTGTTTTCTAGTACCATTAGCAGACAATGTGCTGTGTTAATAGTCATAGTATATGCCACAATTTCTAAGAATGTATTTTGTGAATGGGAATAGCATTGACTTTGCTGGGATAGATTTGCACCTTGAAGGCAGTTTTTGTGGTCACCAGTTTCCATTGAATAAAGCATTATTATAATATATACAGTATATTTTGTATATATTTGTGGCTAACTGCACAACCTTTCTGTGACAGTTTTACTGTTTATATGGTATTGTATAACTTTGTATGTCAAAAATCTCTTGTTTTCCATCTTAAGAGCACCTGTAAATAGAGATCGGAATCGGTATGGAGATGTGCCATGCCTGGACCAAACACGAGTCAAATTAAAACGCGCAAACTGGCATGATGTAAATATAATACTTGTATCATTATTGCAAAAAAAAGCTTAGATTTACCATGGTTGTATAAGGGTAATCATAGGAAAAAGAGTTGGCTGGGTCCGTTTTTATAGTTGACCTTAGACCTTATTCATACAGGCATACTACAGCGTACATGTTTGCCCACACAGGGATGTACAGGTATTCTGTGCATCCCTGTGCAGGTAGTCCCATTAAGGTCAATTGATGCTGCTCTCAATTTGACATTTGTGCAGGTGCACGGCCCCAAACATACACTGTCGGTGTTCGTGGACGTGCATCTGCACAGATGTCAAACTTGGAGAAGCATATGTGTCCGTGTAGCCACTGCATCCCAATTGACATGAATGGGACAAACTCAGCCCTTGCACAGGTATACGCTGTAGTACACCCATGTGAACAAGGCATTAGATTACATTATTTCCACAATCTTCTATATCCAGCAGAATGTAATGCATGTTGAATGCTATGTTATAGTATCATTTATTTTTGTTTCTTACAGAAAATATGAGCTGACAATTGTATTTGTTAGAAGCACTCCAGCAAGCTATAGTATTTTTTTCTGTCATAGAGTTTTAAAACAATGTACAGAGATAATATTAAAGGAATTTTTAGCTTACTGAAAGAAAGCCATTTTACCCCTCAGTTTGTGCAGTGGTGAAGGGCTTTTTCCTCTTATTGTTCTGCTAATGGACTTCCAAAATCTTCAGTGATAGGAAAACTGAAAAACTTTGAGAACTCTGGGTAGTGTCTTATACGTTGGTCACAGGGCAACAGGTGTTTGAGGGAGATGGGACATCATCTTATGTCTGTCCTAAGATTACTGATGATTAACAAGGACCAAAACCCAAGGGGTTATACATGCCACTTCGGGAAGTTATTTGGGAGGGGATAGCAAGGGTAATAGTACTCTTGAAGTGCACCTGTGCCCAGACTATGGACATTTAAACAATTTTTATATCCCTAACAAACAGTAAAAAAAACCCTTTAAAACAACCTACCCATGACCTCTCCAGCTGCGTTTATTGTAAAATCATTTTCAAAGATTACAACAAAGACTTTAGAGTTGGTTTCCAACGCCTCATTGACATGAATGTACTGTAACCTATACCCATGCAGGGATGCACAGGTGTTCCGTGTATCTCCATGCAGGCAGTCTCATTCATGTCAGTTGGGACACAGTGGTTCCACAGACACAACCACTGATCCCAATTAGACTGCCAATGCAGATAGTGTGCTTTCGAGGCCATGCACCTGCAGAAATAAACCTGCAGCTAAATTATTCTTTTTTTGTAAGTTGTTTAGAAATTATTTGCAAAGTAAGCTATACCCTTTTCTTCTAGCGGTCAGACTATATAAATGCAAGTTTTATGGATGGATATCTACAGAAGAATGCATACATTGGGACCCAAGGTAAACGGGGGCATGTATTTAAATAAAAATAACAAGTTGATTGTGTAATGAAGACTAAAGTACAAAGCTTGGTACTTTGGCACAAATTTTCTGTTATCTAGAGCTAGGCAATACTCTGAACTTCTTACTCTCCCACATGACCCTCAACTTAAATCAGAGTTTGCCTGCTCTTCTATAGGATAGAGAAGAGACGAGACCTGATATTGTTGACATTCAGTTTGGGATTGACAAGAATCAGATTATCGCAACAGAAATAGAAGTTAGTCCGTCTACTGGAATAAACTTCAACAAGATCCTGGAGATCAAGACATACATTGTATGTCAATATATTTAGACGTTCTGCAGCATAAATTGTTCTGCAATCTTAAATTACGTATTGACAACGCGTAAATAAGTATTGAGACAAAATAATAACAATGAACCAATTCCCTACTTATCATTCAGCCATTTTTAATGTGTGATGGTGGTAATAGGAGATACTTTGTCTTTCAGTGTGGGTGATATAGACAGAGGCGTTATAGATCTTGGATTTGTTGAATCTTGCAATGTTGTATAATGTGGTATTATATCATCACCGTAGTATTTTGCATTATTATGTTGATGACAGAAGTGCAGGAGTTGTATTATGTGATAGTGGTGACAGATGTACAGGGTTGAAATATGTGACAGTAACAGGTGGAAGCTATTTGCTGTGTGTAATATTGATATTTAGCTCAGTATGGTTTAAGTGTGTGACTAAAAATATCTTTTAGTATTGGTGAAAATGTGGAAGGGTTAGAACCTGTCAGGTGGTTTTTTTTCGGTCTCTTTCCTTACTAGGACACATTCAGTCTCGCTATTGGGCCTGGTAACCATTATCTCAGGTACAGAATGTAACGGGAAAATCTAATTATTTTTCATTGTCACAGGTACAGGAGATGAGGGGAGATTTTACAGTGGGGACACCTGTTTTTAGGATTGAGCTCCTCTTTTTTTTCTGCTGTGTCCCTGAGACAGGAAGTGAAGAGAAGTCCTCTTGACGGGGGACACAGCAGCACAGAAAGGGCTCTTAACTATTCCTATTCTATCAAAAACTTTGAAAAAATGTTTTGCCCTCAGTCCCTAGCCGGCATCCATATTTAGAATGCGGTCTGTTTTCTGTGGGCGCCCCCTTTCTCTGCTCCCTTCCAGCCATAGTAGGCTGATATAGGAGGGAAGAGAGGAAAGAATCCTCCATCCAGCAGCGATCTCAGTCCTTGCTTTGCCTGACGAGTGGTCCTGCTTTCACTCCTGTCAATCAGCAGGCAGCAAAATGTCAGCAAGTTTTGAGGGTTGGCAGAGCTTCCCCTTACATGAAAACACTGTGGTTGAGGCAGCTGCCTGTCCTGGGCACTGCTGCTTTCTTTATTTGTGCAGGGTGGGTCCGATCTTGTATCCACCCACTGCTGACAACCCCCCACCCCCCCCAACCTTTTTTCCCCATAGCCAAAACAGGAAGTAAGAGGAACTCCCTGCAAAGTGAAAGAATCCCACCAGGGTCACTAGAACTAGTGTTTCCATTGGAAGAGTTCCCCTTTTGTACTGTTCTGGGGACAACCAAAGATTTATGATTTACGTCACTTTCAGTGATAAAAATGACAAATAGGGTGAATCTCCCTAACTTCCCACAGAGAGCAATAATATATATTGGTGTTCTAACCCCTCTCTACTTTATCCAAAACTAAAAAAAAAAAAAATGCTTTTAGTTTTACTTTTAAATGATTTTTGTGTGCTTGGAGGTAAGCCTTAACAGAACTACGGCAAGTCATTTAAAACCTTGGTGACTCAAAATCCCAAATGGTCAATTTTAGGGGTACCAGGATTATTATAAATAACATTTGCTCCATTTAGGGTAATATTTGGACAATAAACTGTAAAACTTTAACCCCATCTTTTTTAAAAAGAAATTATCATAACGCTTTGTGGTTTTTTGTTTTTTTTTTTCCCCAGGGCCTATGGAAAACACATTCCAGGATTTCTGGCAAATGGTTTGGGAGCAAAATGTATTAGTTATAGTTATGACGACTCGGTGAGTTTGTTTTGCCATTAGCCAAAAAAAAGTCGTTTACGCTCATTTTTATTCATACACGTACTTTTATATTCTATTCTCCTAAACAGAGTTGAAGAAGGTGGCCATAGAAAGTGTGGTCAGTACTGGCCTCTTTCACCTGGATCTGAAGCCTCATACGGTGCTGTGACTGTCACAAACAAAGCTATGGACAACCACCAGCACTACAGAAAGACCACTCTAGAGCTCAGAATCCACCAGGTAACATAACCTCATCTGGTCCTGTCCAATTTTTGCATCAAATTAGAAATACTATTTATTATTATGTGGGTAGTTTACAACTTTATTTCCCTGCAGTTAAAGCATTAAGCAGGCACACTGAAATAAACAGGAGACGCACAAAAATGTTTATCATGCATTTTTGTTAATTATAATTGTACCTGCAACATAGAAAATTTGCATTCTGCAGGTTTGCCTCACTTTCCATAATAATGATAAAAAAAAATTCACACCCAACACAGTAGTAGTGCTAATTAATCAAATCGTGCATTACTGCATTTGCAGAAGAGTGAAAGCGCCCTCATTCTTTTCTCTGCAGTTACTCCTTTATTTTGCTCAGTAAGATAAAAATCTAAACTAGTGCCTGCTTTGTATTATACTGTAAATGGCAGGTACAGGTACTTCAAACTTGTATTTTAAAGTGAACTCAAAAAGTAAAGATCTGCTATATTATAGGGAAGGTCTAGAAATGTTAAATCTGAACTCCAGTTATGATCTGTATTGCATACTGTACTTACATAGGTCCAGCTTGGCACAATGGAAGTATGCATATCTCATTCCGGAGGGCCACTGGGGAAGCTGACATTCATTGTAGTAGTCAGCACTACTACAATGATAACCGCCATCTTCTGGGTTCTGTGCAGAGCAGCTTTCCCGCTGCCCACTGACACACTGGGTCATTTTCTTGGCAGTGACACCATTCACAGAACGCTTTTTTTTTTTTTTATGTATACAAGGTGTTCTCTGTTTGAATTAAGTTCATCTTTAAAGTGGATGTAAACCCGGAAAAAAAAATTCATTAAGGCTTGCACCTTGTACAGTCTTGCCACAAAGAGTTAATCCAGCTCTGAGCAATCCTCTCTCTTATCTTTTTTCAGGGAGATAAAAACAGACAGAGAAATAGGAGTCTGTTTCTTCCCCTTACTGTGAGTGACAGGTGATTTACATATCCCATGCACAAGCCTGAGAGAGACATTCAGTATACTTCAGATCCCTCCTCCTCCTTTCTTCTCCAGTTCTCCCACGATTGGCTGCTCCACTCCTCAGTATGATTGGGTATGCTGAAGTCATGTGACTTTTCTGGGTTTTGACTGGATGTTAGTGATCATAGCAGAAGTTCAGTGTAAGAAATACACAGGAGAAAATGCATGTTGACAAGGCGAGTGTAGAAGTGAGCGAGGAGTCTACTGACATCATGACTCCACCCACTGAGCTCCGGACAACAGACCCACTCACAGAATCTGCAGTTTTTCGGGTCTCATAACAGACAGAGGGGAGACATATGACAGGTAAAGATACATGCAGGAGGCATGTATATCCTTATAGATAACCACCATGGCAGTAGATTAGAAAGGAGGAGAGTGGGTTTACCTCCACTTTAAGCATCTGTGGGTAATAATGGTCTTAATTTTTAATAATAGACCTTTATCATGTCAATCAATTTTTAAATAGGGAATACTTACCTGTGGCTCTTCAGTCAAGAGCGCTTCACTGTGCAACCTTCCCAGTATCGTACTGCCTTTCTACAAAAGTCTCTTCAGTTTGCCATTACCCTCATGTATGCATGTCTCCAACTCTATTCACTTAATTGAAGGGCCTGTGAAATTGCTGATGAGCTGCAGCAGATTTTTCATTAGTGTGTTGATATTCAGGCAATGCAGAGGAGAATCATTGTTCAGGTAATGCAGAAGAGAATCATTAGCTATTTAAGAAGAAAGACTATTTGGAGGAAAATATTACAGGTAAGTATATCGTGTTTAGAAAAAAAAAGGGCAGATTGGGATAGGCAATATGGAAAGAATGTGCTATGATTTGTAGTGTGCGCTGCAACTTACACATAAGAACCAGTAAAAGTACCTTTAATGTAGCTTGTTGTACTGGTTTATGACATTTTGTACATTCAATTTATCATTGTTTACCAACAGTTTTTTTTTTTCTTTTTATTGTTCATTAAGTGACAAAAGAGTTTAGTTATTGTGATAAGTTTGAGTTATGCTGCCACCCTCAAGAGAATTTAGACACTGGCAAACATAAAAGCCATTGTCAGCTAAGTACAACCTCTCCAGCATGCCTCAGTTTTTTGCCAAATGGAATAGAAGCTTGGCACAACTTCTTCTGGTGTGACCCAGTCTCTGAGAACTCTGAGTGTTCCATTGAGCCGAGTCTGGAGATACCAAACTAAATGGTAACATTAAATAATGCCATTACTTCCCTATTCCATCTGTTTCCACAAAAGGGGTGAACATGCTGAGAAATTACATGCTGCACACAAACTTCCCACTCTATTCCTGCCTTTTTTCCTTTAGCGTGAGGTACTTTCTCACCACCATTGCTTATATCTGCAAGTGACATGCAGTTCAACTCTGACCATTGACCTCTTCTGCTTACTCTGTTGTTTATGAGAAAACCAAGGTTTTTACCTGGTGCTTTCCGATAGTTGTTCTTGTTAACACACAGTACAACATGTTGCATACCAAGCACAAGGAAAACCATCCCACAGCATGGGAGCCCTTCAACTCACGATCAACTAAAAATTCTGGGGTGGCCTACAGTGTCCCTTCTAAGAGCCCTGACACCTACATTATTGTTGTCCCCTGCTTGAGTCATTCTACTTCTCGTAGTCTCTCATAGCTTTGTCAGGGGTGGCCCCCTCTTCTGTTTTATCCAGGTAAGATTTCTCTGAAGCTATACTAGATTTTATAGGTCAACTTGCAAATATGATTGCTGACAAAAGAGGCTTGTAAGCATGATTCTAAGCCTTCTCCTCCAGAATCTTAGTCTGACATTCTTGCAGCTAGTACAGCCTCTGTGCCTTCTACTGTGAATCTACTCTCTGGAGAAGGGTATTACAGACCCTAATTGGATGCGTTTCTCCCTGAAGGGCCTTAGTCAGATGAAATAGCTATTAGGCTAAATATACCATACTGGCTCATTTCGGTGGTGTACATCCCTGAAAGGACCCAAGACTATCAAAACTTTCCTGGGACTGCTTCAACCTGTTCTGTACAGAGACTGGGACACTCCTGACAAATTTTCTGCTCCCAAATACTTTGCAGACCAATGTCTGCTTAATGAGGATGTTCTTAAGTAGTGAACTCTTTACATCATGGATCTAGTGAAATCCCACCTTAAGAAAACACTGAACACACCTATAGAGAATGCTTTATTGTTTAAAAAGACTTTTTAAACTTGCAAATGTTTAAAAAGTCCATACCAAATCTATATTTCTTAATCGTACAAGACACAGGCTCCTTTAACATCTTGACCATGGATTATATGTTGCCACCTTTAGGTAAGGACAGCAGTCCTTAGGTGATGGACAACCCCTCTCTACTGAGAGCATATTGTTGACCTAAATTTTTGAATTTACCAGAAGATTGCAGACTTGTGGTTCTTCACATGTTGAAACCCTTCTCTACCTGGCTGCATGGATGCTGTTGAGGCAATATGATCGCAGTTTCCAGATCAGTCATCCCTTGACAGTGGAACCATAACCGGACTCATTGCAAGAAACATCTGGAAATGGAAATTCGGGACCGAACTGTAGTGTTGCCTTGGCATTGGACACTAGTGGACACTGTAGTGGACACTACTGGACACTGTACAATAGTACATTGCAGTGTAGTTGGCTGCAAAGTGCTCTACAGGTCCAAAGCAGTGGTGATCCAAGTTCCAGTGGTTCCAGTCCCTTAAGACCCTTTCCACAAAAGGAGGGGGTGCCCTTCTACTGCAGTTGAAACAGGGAATTCCACCTGCTGGTCAATCCCCTTTGAAGGTGTCTGTTCCCTGGTGTGGTAAGTCCAGTTCCCTGGTGTGGTAAGTCCAGGGCTTTGCCCCTTTCTCACACCCAGTCCACCTACACACCCCTCATCCTGCCTGAGGGTAGTCCCTGGACACCAGGTCCCTACTTTGGGCAATACGAAGTGAGCATTAAGAGCACCTTAGGATGTGGACCATAGCTGTGACACTTTATATATTTTGCCACAGCATGAGCCACTTTAAATAGTCTGTCACCGCCATAGCATCATGTGCAACACATTCCACATAGCAGGGTGATTTGTGCGCAAATGCTGAATGCGCAATGTCCTTTTTTGTTTGCATAGTCCCACCCTCTGTAGAAGCCCCCCCTCCCCATGGACTGGAATGCCATCTTGTGCACATTGCTTTGCTGAAGACAGGCACACCACAGCTCCAGCTGCTGCTCCTTTCCAGTTCGTAGCTCAGATCTCTGCATCAGCCTTCAGCAGGTTATGCAGCAGCCTCAGTCATGGGACAACAGCACCCCTTCTGCTCCATGGCAACAGTCTTTTCACTGACTAAGGTTGTGCAGGGGATCCCCTCGACTTCATGGCAGACATAAGATAGATGTGAAATGGGATGTGGGGGACTGGCCAGCACACGCTGGGCACAGGACTGAGGCGGTTGTTCAGGGTTTCTCTGAAAACTGGGTTCTTGGAACTCAGTCTCCGTGACTCTGAGTCTTCCCTTATCTCCTCAGGTACTCCCCATTTCTCCCTGGGATCACAGGATATGCAAGGCGTAAGAGCTGCCAGTCAATGTTCCTTACTGAGTCATTGTCCAACTAATCCATCGTGGCAGCGTTGCTTCCCAATGAAGATGAGAAGTGGTGGGAAAAGGAGGATGTGGAATGTCCAAGTTAGTCGAAGAATTCCTCCCAGGAGGATCTACGGTCCCCCTTGATCTCTCCAAAACTGAAGGCAACCATTAAGGTTTTGGTGAATGAGGTGCACTCCTGCTTGAAGTTAGAACCATCTCCACCTTCTGGATCTAAGGTCTCCAGTATGAACTTTCTTCCCAAAACTAAGAAACCTAGCAGGTATTTTATATGCAATCTGCATACGCCTCTCAGGAGGTTTGCGCAGAAGTACCCAGTGAAGGAGGCCTACCACAAAAAGTGTCAAGCTGCGCACATACAGTATATGTAAACATAAATTGCACCACATACAATATGTGAGGTATCGCTGTGAACAAGTAAGATCAATAATTCTAGAGTCATAATAATGGTAGACTTCAAACTGATAACCCATAAAGGCTTTTAAAACATCGACAATGGACTATTTTGGGTACCATGGTTTTTTTCAATGTCATGGGCGTGCGCAATTTTAAGGCTAAACATGCTACTTGGCGTAACCCTATCTTTTATATTTTACCAAAAATTGGGTATTATATTGTGTTTATTTGTAGTAAAAATGTATCTTTATCTATATTTTTTTCGAAAAAAGCATGCATTTGATAAACCGTTGTGCAAAAAATCATGCAACACAAAATTGCAACTGCCACCTCTGCTTTCAAAAAATCTATAATTGTTTGGGGGTTTAAAGTAATTTATAGCAAAAAGTAGATTTTATCATGTATGAAAATTTTGAGACATTAACAATTACAGTATTCGTGATTGCATTAGTTCCTTACAAGGAACAAGTTTAGGGCTATTTTTCAAACCTGAAAAAGTAGATGTTATACTCAGCACTGCTCCTGTAAACAATAAACACTAATACAATATCTAATAATAAAGTGTCTACATCAATGTATTCAATGGCATGGTATTACTTAACAATATAAAGTGCTCAGTGCAATTATAGTGCAAATTAAATAAAGTGCAATCATATAAAGTCTATCCAAATAGTGTGTTGAAATTGTGCAAAATATGCAGTTGATGTGGTTCTCAGGTGACACTGTGTGCTCCCCTCCTGGGTCCCCACTCACCAGCAATAATCTTTAAATATGCCTGTTATTATATTGGGATGGTATCTCCTATCAATGGCTAGAGCTGTTGGATCTGATCATTGTATGGGAATGACACCTTCCTTCCACCGGTATATTAGAAGCGCCTGGAATATCCTATATCCAAATTTAATTATCACCTTCCCAGCTTTCACGGTGATCAGATATCCATTTTAGATGTATGGCAATGAAGAGAAAAGGGTATATAGTGTAATACTGCTAGTTTTATTCATAAAAAGCCAAAATCATTACACTAAACGCCGCCTTGGCGTGCAAACAACCGTCACTAGGTCTCCTCAGCTTGACGCGTTTTGCCCCTCCCACTAGGCATCATCAGAAGCTAGTGGCCCCGGTGACTGGTTGCCTTTTATGCATTAAGTCCCGCCTACTACACCCGGTAACTCCTACTACTCTCACTAAGTGCGCAGTAATAAGTTCCACCACTTCCTGTTTCCACCGGAACTGGAAGTGCTGTTCACAGTACTTTTAACAATTCCACCCAGCAGCAATGGAGTTATTTGATTTTATAAACAAAAAAAGAGTAAATACAGAGATTTTTTCACAAAACGCACCCAATGTAGATACTAAACATAATCTAAAACAACTTAAACACACTTTAGACAAACAAGTGAGAACCTGGTGGGATATCGCCACATTGGAACAATATGTTAAAGATGGCATCACCCCGAAAAGGCTTAGTTGGGATATAGTACCCAATGATGGTCTAGATAGCCAAGAAACTGCTGACGAATGGTACAATTTTTTCAGTGTCAGTGAACAAAACCTACTGGGATTGATTATCTCTAGAAGAAAAATAAAATGAAGATTACTGGAGGGTAAAATACAAACTTTAAGAGAACAACTTAACCCTATATTAAGCACACCTGAATTTAAAGAAAAAATTACACAAATACATGAATACATCACCAAACTGGATAGGGATACACAAAAGAAAAAAAAGAAAAAAATTCCACCGAGACACTAATGATTACAAACAAGGCTTAGTGTATAAATGGCAAGACAAAATAGAAGAGAACCAACAATCGAGAGAATCTTCTCCAGAAAGAGAAACGGGCCCTTACACATAAACGCTCACACCGAGTTGACCAGTAAGGGGAGGAAGGAATAACATGGGAGGGAATAGGTATGATTTAAGAGACACCCCCCCAACAACAAAATAGATTGCAGAGTGAGCCAGATACACCACTCTACAATCTTCTCACATATAACAGGCCCCCCCTTACCAGAGACCGTATGAACACAATGGGTATCCACCATGCTATGGAGGGGATTTCTGGGACAGAGGTCATGGAAGACCCCCATGAAGAGGTCAGAGGGGGAGGGGAGACTATTGGGGACCACCTAGGGGCCCCACGAATTACTGGAGACCGAGGGGAGGACACAGAGGATACCCTCCACCATAACACATAGGAGAATGATACCCACCACCACTGCACACAGGAGAAGGAAGAGCAGAGGTAGCAGAGAAGGCCA
This sequence comes from Aquarana catesbeiana, assembly GCF_042186555.1. Classification (NCBI taxonomy): domain Eukaryota; kingdom Metazoa; phylum Chordata; class Amphibia; order Anura; family Ranidae; genus Aquarana; species Aquarana catesbeiana. The sequence continues at coordinate 115,463,576 of NC_133326.1, read as the reverse complement.
GAAAAAGAAAAAGGGAAGTCTAGATGGAGGTATTTTTAATTTAAGTAATATACAATTCAGTATTGAGGAACTTAGTTTTAAAGCTAGGTCTCAAATATGCCCCACCAAAGAATGTCAACAAATTTAGAACTTTTATCGATCTACATTAATTTATCAGAAGATTAAATATCAAGAAACACTTTGCAATGAAAACCCAGGACGCTACTAGCGCTGATTTACCATATGAACATAGTGGTTCAAGGAATAAGTCCACTTTTAACCCTAGACATAGCAGTAACCAATGCCTTGACATTTTTAAAATGATTGTTGAACAAGACATTGAAGATATCCATATACATCCCATTAGAGGCAATAAACAAATACAACAGGGCCTTAAGGAATTAGAAAAAAAGAAAGTCATCATTATAAGACCGGCGGATAAGGGGGGAGTGATAGTGGTATTAGATAAAAAAGATTACAAAAAAGAATGATGAAGGATAAAGAAACCTACAACAGCTTAAAAAATAATGTCCCAAGTTGAGCACACTACCAGGTGATGCTAGACACCAATTGTATCACCTTGAACTGAGGACGTGGCAGTTTAAAGCCATGAAACACATTTGAAGGGTCAAGTCTCTGTATGAGCCATTCTCTTTCAGAGATTACTGGCTACTCATTCCACGGTAAAGAAGTCTTTTCAAGGGGTAGCTCATATTGCTCACCCTATTCACTCAGCTGTCTCTCCTTACAATCTCAATTTGGTTCTACAGAAGCCACCCTTTGCCCATTCAGGATATTCCCTTGGCTGGCTTTACCTGTAAGGTTGATTTCTCGTGGCTATCATATCCTTATCCTGTAAGAAACCCTTCCATGGTCCTCATAAGGGCAAGGTTGGTTTGAGGCCCAGGACCTCCTTCCTCCCTAAGGTGGTTTGCTTACAAGGCCACCACCTGGTCCTCGATTCACACATTTGTAAACCTCTGACAAGACATATAAACACATCATAATCCTCTATAGTGTTTAATTGTCTCAATTCAGAGCACTGAGTATTATTTCTATCCGCTGCCTTGTTTCTCTGCTATCTGCATGAGTCACTTCTGGTAGGTTTTTCCTGACACAAGAGGTGAAAAGGTGACAGTGGAGGAAGTTCCAGCACACAGCCTGTAACTGACAGCCTCAAGCCTGTTCCTATGTTCTGTGTGAAGGTAGGGTGTGTCCATTCCTTCCAATCATCTCACGGAGTGTAACTTCAGCTCCCCACCCCCTGCTTTCTGAAAGCTGTAGCGAAGAGGAGACTGCAGATAAACAGCTACAACTTATGTAGGAGGATTTTTTTAATCTCCATGTATCACTTGAGGCCAGTCATTTCACTGGGTATATGTAAGGGTTTACAACCACTTTAAGCCAGCTTTGACCATAAAATTCTTCAAGCCACTTTTTGAGGTGGGAACCTGATTCACTGTTGGCATTGTTTGCTGTGTTGACTTCTTTGGCATCCAAAGATTCTGCATGGAAACCATCCAGTTGGTCATAGCCTTCCTTTAACAAACAGAGACTTTGTAGCCTTGGTGGGCATCAAGGATGCATAGTTACATGTCCTCCTCTTTCTAGCTCAACACTATCTTGGTTTTGCTGAGGGTACTCAACACTACTGGTGGTACCTTTTTGCTTACTTCCACACAACATTCTATTGTCATAGGACAGTTTCGGTCTCCCTTTTCACCTGAAGATCAGATTTTCTGTGCCTCGGTGGTTCAGGATTAAAGCACTGGAGTTGGGAAAATCCTTCTCCCATTGTAATGGAAGATCATCACAACAGATGCCAACCAGAAGGGCTTGGGTGGAGTCCTAGGCACTTTGTCAGTGCAGAGAACTTTGGACATCTGAGAAATTCTGTCTTCCAATTAATGTTCTAGAAGTCTGTGTGGTTTGCCTGTCCCTGCAAAATTAGACATTCCATATACAGTGTCTGATTAGGATTTATTTGCACAACACCACAGTAGTAGTGTATATCAGAGAGGACCAAGAATTCTGACTGTAGCTCAAAGGGTACAAAGGATGTTAGTATGGGTAGAGAACTCCATGTTCCAGCTTGTCTGCCATTCACATACCAGACATAGACAGTTGGCAAACACACTACCTCAGCCAGCAACTCCTAGACTCGGGGGAACATTCCCTACACCCAGAAGTGTTTCGGGACCTGGGTCATAGGTAGGAGATGCTGAAAGTAGATCACCTAGCCTCCAGGTTCAACAACAAACAAAACAGGTTTGTCTGCAAATGCAATGATCCTCTGGTGAAAGCAATGGATTCTCTGGTAGTTTTGTGGGGTCAGTACAACCTAAACTATGCCTTTCCTTCTATAAAGCTACTCCGCCTACACTGCAGAATCCAGATGGAGGATAATTTTGACAAGATCAAGCTCCTGGCAGATACCTCCATGCTCTGCCAGACTGACCGGATCTTTAACCCCTTCCCGCCGACTGTACGCAGATATGCGTACTCGGCTTTCCGGGGTTATACCGGGATGATGCCCGCAGCTGCAGGCATCATCCCGGTACCGTTGTTTACAGCGGGCGATCGGCTACCTGTGTATAACAACCAATGCGGCTAAAAGCCGCTCGGTTGTTATACCGGAGGAGCGGGAGGGGACATCCCCCCCCTCCCGCCGCTGTTACCGGGCCTCCCGTGCGATCGGGAGGCCCAGTGTCCAATCGGGTACCTTCGGCGGCTGGGGGCGGGCTGGAACGAAGCTGTGGGCGGCTTCGTTCCAGCCTTCTCGCTGTAAACGCGGAAGCGACGTCATGACGTCACTTCCCGTTTACTCGGCTGCCAATGGCGCCGAATTTAAAAAAGTACACAGTATTCAGAATCGCCGTTTTCAGCGATCTGAATGCTTTGAAGTGTAAAGGAGGGATGGGGGGTCTTTTAGACCCCTCATCCCTCCATAAAGAGTACCTGTCACCACCTATTACTGTCACAAGGGATGTTTACATTCCTTGTGACAGCAATAAAAGTAAAAAAAAAAAAAAAAATTTTTAAAACACAATTTATAAAGTAAAAAAATAAATAAAATAAAAAAAAAATTTTTTTTTTAAAGTGCCCCTGTCCCCGCGAACTCGTGCAGCGAAGAAAACGCATACGGAAGTCGCGCCCGCATATCTAAACGGTGTTCAAACCACATGTGAGGTATCGCCGCGATCGTCAGAGCGAGAGCAATAATTCTAGCCCTAGACCTCCTCTGTAACTCAAACCTGGTAACCATAAAAAAATTTTAAAGCGTTGCCTATGGAAATTCCTAGGTACCGTAGTTTGTCGCCATTCCACGAGTGCGTGCAATTATAAAGGGTGACATGTTTGGTATCTATTTACTCGGCGTAACATCATCTTTCACATTATACAAAAAAATGAGGGTAACTTTACTGTTTGGATTTTTTAAAATTCATGAAAGTGTCCCTTTTCCAAAAATTTGCGTTTAAAACACCGCTGCACAAATACCGTGTGATAAAAAATATTGCAACAATCGCCATTTTATTCTCTAGATTCTCTGCTAAAAAATATATATATAATGTTTGGGAACTCTAAGTAATTTTCTAGCAAAAAAATACGGATTTTAACTTGTAAACACCAAATTTCAAAAATAGGCTTAGTCATGAAAGGGTTAATCTCAAAGTCTGGTTTACCACTCTGCTTTGGAGTTGCGAGCATTAAAGGCAAGCCCAGGTCATGAAGGACAGGGGTCTCTCTAAGCCAATAGATCCCACACTTTTAAAAGCGAAGGCAGTCTACCTTTCATAAAGTCTACCATCGTACATGGAACGCTTAGGGAAGATGCCCCGTTCAAAATTGCAGCTAATGTTACAGGGCACTTAGGAAGATGATGGGACAAAGTACTACATGTACTCCGGCCAATCAGGAACTGAATAATAGAAAAAAATTTTATAATTCATTAAGGACAATGTAACATGTTTTCCTATTAAAGTGTACTTTGCTGGGTCTGTGTGCCTTTTGGGCTTTTAGGCATCAGGCAACCTATTCCCAAATTTCAAGGCTGCCACACGGTCTTTTGTTCACACTTTTTTCTACGTTTTACAAGGTGGATGTTTAGGTCTTGTCTGCTACCAGCTTCGGATGTAAGGTCCTTCAGGTAGCTCTTTAAACTGCAGGCTGCACCCAGTTTTATTCTCTGTTTGTGGGACTGGTAATGTTTTGTTTGCTGTTGCCAACCCCTCAGTTGCTTTAGGACGTCCTGCTCATACTGGATAAACTGAATCCGGTGTTCCTTAATGAACAATAAAGAAGCAGGATTTTTGTTTGTGAGCTATTCCTATGCACTGCTTTTCTACAAAACTGAGGTATGCTGGGAGTTGGGAGGGCTATACCTGGCTGAACAAATGATTGTTTGCCATTGTCCAAATCCTTCCAAAGTTGACAGCATAACCCTCATATCAGAATAACTGAATCCCGTGTCCCTTAATGAATTTTAAGAATACTGATTTTACAGTACAAACATAAATTCTGTTTGTCCTAACAATTCTTTCTGGTTTTACAGGGTCGGGAGAGAAGGCAAATTAGTCATATGCAGTTTCTAAGCTGGCCAGATTTTGGGGTACCTAGCTCTGCAGCTGCCCTTATCCATTTTCGTGATGCTGTGAAGAAAGAGCAGAGAAGACTGGTGAATGAAATTGGGAACCAGTGGAAAGGGCCATCAGGGGGTCCTCCCATTGTAGTACACTGCAGTGCAGGCATTGGAAGAACAGGTATTGACGTGTGTTAAAGGGGTTGGGAGGTGATGAAGACAACACTCTTTGTAACCCCATGACTGGCAGTCTTCTGCAGCTTGGTGCCCTCTTATAGAGCAGGGGTCTTGAATTAAAATTTATAGAGGTTTGGCAGAGGTCGGAATCTCATGTTTGCACTATAACACATCACGCCCCCCTGTACATCAGTGTCCATAGTCCTCCTTTACATCACAGTCCCACAGTGTCAACAGGTCCCCTTCATATCACACTGCCCCTTTACATCATAGTGCCTCTTTAAATCACAGTGCCCCTTTAAGTCACAATGCTCCTTTATGTGCCCTTACACCACACTGCCCCTCCACGTAAGAGTCCCCTTTTCAGTACAAACTTCCCCTGCACAGTGCTACCTTCGGCAGGGTAGAGGCACTGATCTGCCTGGGGTGTCTCCCGAGTCTTCCACCCAGCCGCCGCTGCAATCCTCACAGCCAGGCAGGGGTTTGGGAGGTGCTGCAGATCTGGACAAAGGGCGGGAGATGTCAAACCTACTAAGTTAACAAGTAACTTGATAACTTGAAAAGACTTCCGCTCTCTGTCCCGATCTGCAGCATCTCCCACCCCCTGCCCTGCTGTGAGGATGACGGTGGCGGCTGGGCGGGAGACTCAGTGGCACGCACACAGCTACTAAGTGGTCCGGACAGGTCTGTTACTCGGTGCAGGTCAAGACTGTGGTCCGCCATTTAGTGATCCCTGTTCTAGAGGCATTCTAGTCTGGACAGCTTGCTGGTCCTCTACATGTGTGTGATTTCTACTGCCAGAAGTGTGGCACTGCAGCAAAGGCATACTACAAAATATCTGGTGCTTGATTTCAGTCAGGTGCCTGAGCAAAATGTCTGCTACTTAGCACCGTGGAAAGTTGTTATCTTGTATATATCCTGATATTCTTCTGTGATGTTGACTTGTGTCCTGGTTTCCACTGCTGATATTCTACTTCTGTAAATAACATGGCTAGACCTCTTACTGTATGTACATTCCTGAGTTGTTGCTTGTCTGCCACCTGATTAAGCTGGGTACACACTGGCTGAAAATCGGTCGGTTCAGACTATATAATAGATATAAAGAAACTGAACAATGCAGAAAAAAACTTGAATCTAAATTATGTTTCCTAGCCGGCAGAGCTAAAATGGAGTGGATTGTTTTCTAGCATTTCAAATTAAAGTCATTGTTAATAGTGGATATAGAGAAAAGAACTTTTTTAATACAATGTAATCCAAAACATTTTACTTAAAATAATGATAATCATCAATAACTGCTGTATTACATGCTGCTCGTAATCACTCTATAGGGGTAGGATAATACATGTAGATTGATGAAGGCTTCACCTCCCTCTTATTCTAAGACACAGGCTGGAGGGGTGTAACACAGCCAGTGACTGGCAGAAATCCACCCACATTATGTTATTGCCAAAAAATAAAGAATCAATTTCAAATATATATTTGTATGTCAATTTAAAACAGTTTGATATTATTTATTTATTTATTTTTTATTTATTATGGTTTTTTTTTTTTTTTTTTTGAACATGTAACTAGCAGCAGAGGACTAGAAGCCCCTCCTGCTTATGTTTGTGCAGGTAGGCTGGGAAAGGGCTGAGTCATGTGACAGCTGTAAATCAATTAGGAAAAAGGTACTTCGATGTTTTTTTTTTTTTTTTTTAATTAAAATAATTACAGTGCCATCATCCACATATAGAAATAGAAGGGACATCGTAAATGAAACAGTGCGTGTTCGGTATCACTATAAAGGGGTCGTAAACCCTCATGTTTTTTCACTTGAATACACCCTATGCATTAAGGTGAAAAAACTTCTGTCACTGACCAGCCCCCCCCCCCCCTCGCCCCCCCGTTTTACTCACCTGAGCCCCGTAATTCCCACGCCGGAGACACGCTCGCCCTCTCTGCCTGTTGTCTCTGCTCTTGATTGAATAGATTGATAGCAGCGCAGCCATTGGCTCCCGCTGCTGTCAATCAAATCCAATGACGTTGGGGAAGGGGCCGAGTCCTGCTTTCTGTGTCTATGGATGCAAAAGTTGGACTCGGGAGCATGCCCACACGGTAACCCCCAGGGAGAGCGCTTCTCTTAGGTGGTTTCCTGATTTGGGGAGGAGCCACGATTGCCGCTGAGGGACTTCAGAAGAGGAGGATTGGGGCCACTCTGTGCAAAATGAACTGCACAGTGGAGGTAAGTATGACATGTTTGTTTTTGTTTTTTTTTTATCTTTAAACACGAGGATTTAGTAACCCTTTAACCACTTGCCGACCTCCCCATAGCAGTTTTACTGCTACAGGATAGCTGCGCTGCACAGGATCACAAATATATACGTGATCCTGCACTAGCGGGTATCAGGGGTCGGCTGCTCTCTCCCGCTGTGATTCTACACATCGGGAGCCGATTAGCAGGTCCTGCAGACTCAATGTCGGCCGCCACCCACAGATTGTCCGGTACACAGGCAGAACGGCAGTCTGCCTATGTAAACAAGGCAGATTGCCGTTCTGTTAGTAAGGAAGGCATAGATGCTGTGTTCCTGCAAAGCAGAAACATGTATCCACGCCTTCCCCAAGTGAAAGCACCTCCCACAGTACACTAAAACACTACCTAGGCACACAGTTAACCCTTTGTTAACCCCTGATATTAACCCTTTCCCAGCCAGTGTAAATAGTACAGTGACGGTGCATATTTTTAGCACTGATCACTGTATTATGCTACGTACACACGGTCGGACTTTCCGGCGGACTTGGTCCGGCACACTTTCTGATGGACTTTGTCCGCCAGGTGCGCCGGACTTTAAAACGGACGGACTTGCCCACACACGACCGGACTTTCCAGCGGGCTAAGTCCGCACGTCTTTCCGACGGACTTTCGCCGGAGGTACGGCGGACTTTCAGAATGAACGGACTTGCCCACACACGGACAAGTCCGTTCATTTTGAACGTGACTCATGTGCGACGGGACTAGAAAAGAAAATCAATCTTGCCACTTTTATCGGCAAGATTGACACCTTGCAAGCCCCGTCGCGGGGCATACCAGGCCCTTGGGTCTGGTATAGATTATAAAGGGGAACCCCCTACGCCGAAAAAAACGGCGTGGGGTTCCCCCAAAGATCCATACCAGACCCCGATCCGAGCATGCAGCCCGGCCGGTCAGGAAAGGGGGTGGGGACGAGCGAGCGCCCCCTCCCCCCCTCCTAAACCGTACCAGGCCGCATGCCCTCAACATGGGGGGGGTGCTTTGAGGGAGGGGGGCGCCCTGTGGGGCCCCCCACCCCAAAGCACCTTGTCCCCATGTTGATGAGGACAAGGGCCTCTTCCCGACAACCCTGGCCGTTGGTTGTCTGGGTCTGCGGGCGGGGGGCTTATCGGAATCCGGGAGCCCCCTTTAATAAGAGGGCCCCCAGATCCCGCCCCCCCACCCTATGTGAATGAGTATGGGGTACATGGTACCCCTACCCATTCACCTAGGGAAAAAGTGTCAGTAATAAAACACACTACACAGGTTTTTAAAATAATTTATTAAACAGCTCCGGGGGGGTCATCCTCCGGCTTTGGGGGTTCCTCCGGTTCCTCTTCTCCCGGCGTCCGGTTGGTTCTTCTCCGCTCTCTTCTCCCGGTGTTCCAGTTCTTCGGCCGGCTCCTCTGCTGTCTTCAGGTAGCTCTCTTGCCAGCAGAGGTCCGGGCTTCTGGGCTTCTTGGCTTCTTCCCTCTTCTCTTCTCCAGATGTTGACACAACGCTCTCTCCGGCTGGACTGCTCTCTGAGGGCTCCGTTGTGACTTATATAGGCGGAGACCCCGCCCCCTAATGATGTCACAGTCCCTGGGCATGCTGGGACTGTGACGTTTTAGGGGGCGTGGTCAATATCGCCCGGTGACCACACCCCCTAAAACGTCACAGTCCCAGCATGCCCAGGGACTGTGACATCATTAGGGGGCGGGGTCTCCGCCTATATAAGTCACAACGGAGCCCTCAGAGAGCAGTCCAGCCAGAGAGAGCGTCGTGTCAACATCTGGAGAAGAGAGAAGAAGCCAAGAAGCCCAGAAGCTCGGACCTCTGCTGGCAAGAGAGCTACCTGAAGACAGCAGAGGAGCCGGCCGAAGAACTGGAACACCGGGAGAAGAGAGCGGAGAAGAACCAACCGGACGCCGGGAGAAGAGGAACCGGAGGAACCCCCGAAGCCGGAGGAAGACCCCCCCGGAGCTGTTTAATAAATTATTTTAAAAACCTGTGTAGTGTGTTTTATTATTGACACTTTTTCCCTAGGTGAATGGGTAGGGGTACCGTGTACCCCATACTCATTCACATAGGGTGGGGGGGCGGGATCTGGGGGCCCTCTTATTAAAGGGGGCTCCCGGATTCCGATAAGCTCCCCGCCCGCAGACCCCGACAACCAACGGCCAGGGTTGTCGGGAAGAGGCCCTTGTCCTCATCAACATGGGGACAAGGTGCTTTGGGGTGGGGGGCCCCGCAGGGTGCCCCCCTCCCTCAAAGCACCCCCCCCATGTTGAGGGCATGCGGCCTGGTACGGTTTAGGAGGGGGGGCGCTCGCTCGTCCCCACCCCCTTTCCTGACCGGCCGGGCTGCGTGCTCGGATTGGGGTCTGGTATGGATTTTAGGGGGGACCCCACGCCGTTTTTTCGGCGTAGGGGGTTTCCCTTTATAACCCATACCAGACCTAAGGGCCTGTTATGCCCCGCGCTCACCACAATAGGAAAATCTGTTTTTCCTATTGCAGCGAGCGCGAGATGCAATACCCTGCCCTCGCGTCGTATCTGGTCCGTCGGACCAGCATACACACGAGCGGACTTTCCGTCGGACCAGCACACAGACGAGCGGACTTTCCGCCCGAAACTGAGTCCGGCGGATAAATTTAAAACAGGTTTCAAATCTTGGTCCGGCGGACTTTGGGGAAAAAGTCCGCCGGAAAAGTCCGCTGGCGCCTACACACGGGCGGATTGTCCGGCACACTCTGGTCCGCAGGACCAAGTCCGCCGGAAAGTCCGACCGTGTGTACGCGGCATTAGTGTCACTGGTCCCCAAAGTGTCAAGTGTCAGTGTCACATTTGTCCGCCACAATATCTTAGTCCCACTTTAAGTCACTGATCACTGCCATTACTAGTATAAATAAATAATAATTCCATAATTATATCCCATACTTTGTAAATACTATAACTTTTGTGTAAACCAATCAATATACGCTTATTGGGATTTTTTTTATCAAAAATATGTATCAGAATACATATTGGCCTAAATTTATGAAGACATTTTTATTTTATTTTTTATTGGATTTTTTTTTTTTTTTTTTTAGCAAAAAGTAAAAAAATAGTTTTTTTGCTTTTTTTTAAAATTGTCGATTGTTTTTTGTTTGTAGCGCAGAAAATAAACGCAGAGGTGATCAAATACCACCAAAAGAAAGCTCTATTTGTGGGGAAAAAAAAAGGACAAAAATAGATTTGAGTACAGTGTCGCATGACTGCGCAATTGTCAGTTAAAGTAATGCAGTGCCGTATCGCACAAAATGGCCTGGTCATGAAGGGGGTAAATCTTCCAGAGCTAAAGTGGTTAAATTGTAATTGCCAGTCTAATAACTGGTACAGGAACCATTAATTTATTTTTTAGGCAATAACATAATTTCTAGGGGTTATAGGAATATTTATTTTTATCGACTAATATGGTGTACAGCATATTTACCAACTCTCTTGAACTTGCTGGGATAGTCCTGCTTTTTTGTTAGTCGCCCCACAAGGTCTGTGTCCCAGGGGATCCATAGCATGAGGTTCTGACAGTTTTGGCACTGCCCACTAGTCTTGCCTAACATTCCCAGCAGCTGTGCCTGCCTTTCCCACCCCCTGCTTGCAATGTCAGTGAATTGCATACAGAGCCAGTGGTGGCGCATAGCTTTATGCAAGCCAGAAGGTGGTGGCTTGGAGACTCATTCAGATCCTGTGACTGATTCACCTGCTCTATTATGATGACCAATGTAGGGGGGGGGGGGGGTGTTAAATAGCATAACATTGAACTCCAACGTGGCTGTTATTATTGCATTCATGGCACCAATGCTGGGAGTTATTATTTATTTATTTTTTGAATCATACTTACCTAGGCGGACTGATGCTGCATCTGTCCCCCGTTGGCTCTAAGACTGAGAACCGAACAATCAAACACCACTGATCGCTCAGTTCTCAGTGCTCCCTGAGCAGGGAGCTGATGACTATCAGTCACCTTTGTCTGGGCTGGCCCAGGCTCTCAGCAGCTCGCTGAGAAGCTGAGCCAGGTGCTAGTCCAGGCTCCTGGGTGGATCCCGACCATATGGTTGCTATCTTTCCCCTGCCTGGACCAGCTCTGTGAACTCAGCTAACAGCAGGCTTCAGCCCGCTGTCAGCTGAAAACGGGTCACAGGAGTGCAGAATGAGCTGCATTCCTGTGATCTACAGGTGAAGTACAGCCAAACAAGCTTTGGCTGAACTTTTCCTTTAACTAGCACCAATGCTCGGGATTATTTTTGGAGTCACTGACACCGATGCTGTGATTTTTTTTTTACTGTGGTCACTGACACCAATGCTTGTAAAACAAAGGCTGTAAGATATGAGTGACACATTATTTGAGCCAAAGTCCTCCTCGCCCAAAGAAAAAATATATCTAGACCCCAGACTGACCATGTGTGGTATCACTGAGCCAGCTTGGGTTACTGCGCATGTGTAGTACATTTTCATAAAAATATGCACGCCAATTGTATCTCTGCTATGCTCCGTGCATCTACCCACCCTCTTCTGTACAAGCTCCTCAAAGAAGAGGCAGAAGGTGAGAAGAGCAAGATTGGGTGTGGCTGCAAACGAGCCCTGAAAAGCAAGCGGGGCAATGTTGCTTTTATTATTTAGGTACATATATGAAAAAAGACATCAGCTTAGCTCTGTGTGTAATGCCTTCTAACTTTTGTTTATTACACAGGATTCACACAAAAACCTTTCACACCCATGCTATCCAATTCTGGTGCGGACAAAAAAAGGGTCCTGCACGATTTTGATCTGAATGCAGTGCTGATTCAGCCATACAATTTGTATGGCTGAATTCGCATAGCACAGACATCGCATGTGATCTGCACCACAGTGCGGTACCAATCACATGCGATGTCTGACTCTGACATTGTACAAGTGTGAACCGGCATTAAGTAAACTGTACAGCCTAAAATTTAATTAACTAGCTAAACAAATGCATAAATAGTTATACTAATGTACAATACTATCTTGATTATAATAACTCTTACTGTAATAACAGAGTGTTTTAAAGTAAAATTATGCAATAGATCAATGATATGCCTCTTGTAGAACTGCATTCATTTTAAATAAATGACCCAGTCCTATACTGTATAAAGTACATTCTCCTCCTACAATGGCTTGCTGGACACACAGCAAAAAAAGGTGTTCCTGAAAATGTTTTGAAATGTTGCCAACTATGCAATCCTAGCACAAAAAAGTTTTAAATGCTGCTAAATGTTGTAAATAGCTGAAGCACTGTATCTGTAGCACTTTGGAAAGAGATTTTGAAACATTGTCCAGGAGGTGCTAACAAAACATCCCAATCAACAAAGATTTAGAAGATGGCAGTGTGAAAATATAGTATATGTGGGGGGAAAAAATAATAAAGGCTAGGCTAGGACAGTGAAATACATGCCCTTTTGCACAAAGCAGTCTAAAGAACAAGTTAGAAGTAATTGGAATGGGAAAGAGAAGAGAGATTTTCTAGAAAACTGGTTAAATCAAGGAAAGTTTTAATGCAAAAATGAGTAGGCCCCTTTCACACTGTCGGACCGTTCAGGTCCGCATGTCAGTTTTGTCGGCGGACCTGAAAGGGCGCTCCATGCTAGTCTATAGAGCGACAGATGTCAGCGGTGACATGTCCGTTGACATCTGACCCGGTCCGATCCGCTAAAATCAGACGGATGGCCCTACGGTCGCATCCGTCCCTGGCGGATCGGAGCGGACATGCTGTCCATTTTCGCCCGATCTCTCCATAGCAACCAGTGGCATTCGACAAGCCCCTCCCCGCTCAGTGAGCAGGGAGGGACCTGTCATTTGCCGGCTCAGCGGAGATCAACGGAGAGATCTCCCGCTGAGCTGGCGGACTCCGTGGCAGCGGATCCGCCTTGTGAGAATGAAGACTATGGCAAAACAAAGATATTTTTTTTATTATTAATCAGATTTTATTTAGATAAAGGTATGTCCACATCTTCAGGTACATAAAACAGTGCCTAGATATAGCATATTACAGTGGGGACGGAAAGTATTCAGACCCCCTTAAATTTTTCACTCTTTGTTATATTGCAGCCATTTGTTCATTTTTTCCTCATTAATGTACACACAGCACCCCATATTGACAGAAAAACACAGAATTGTTGACATTTTTGCAGATTTATTAAAAAAGAAAAACTGAAATATCACATGGTCCTAAGTATTCAGACCCTTTGCTGTGACTCTCATATTTAACTCAGGTGCTGTCCATTTTTCCCCTTTCGTCTTTCAGGACAGCCACCATGAGAGATAGTCTCCTCCTCTTCCTCAGGGAAACACTGCGCCAGCCCATAAATTCTCACTTCCCCCTGCCAGACCTCAGTATTAGTGTTTCCTCCGGTGGGGAGACACTGTGCAAGGAACCAGGCCATTCAGTCAGAGGGACTGGGGCTGTTTTTTGTTTTTTGAGCCTGTAATGGGAGCAGGGGCTTCCTAGGTGCATGGGGGGGACTTACCCCTCGTTCGGTTGCCACCACTTCCTAGCTGAGCGCAGCTTCAGGCTGTGGGGGTTCCCTATCGCGGCTACAGGGCTGCAGCAGGCTGGCGTCCGCCCTTCCTGTATACTTTACAGGCCGCTCTTTTTTGGAACTAGGCGGGCCGGACGACGGGCGACGTCATTTCCGGCGGAAGGGCGAGGGCTTGCCTTTGACCCGCGGCTTCCGGTTCCGGGTCGCGGAGCTGATAGGGAAGCCAGGCACAGGCTGGAGACGAGTCTGGGACGCGCACAGGCAGCGTAGGACTCGGTAGTAGCAACCACCTGCAAGTCATGTCGGAAGCGGATGCTCAGCCAACGGACACTACCTCCAGCCTTCCTAAGGTAAGAGTGCCTTGGGGAAAAGTACTCTTTACCTAGGATTGTCCCTCCATGTATGGTTCCTGTCATGGGGGGGCAGATACCCTGGGTGGTCAGGGGAGGGAGGCTCAGATCCCCATAGATTAAGGAGGGTCTAGTGCACTCCCAGGGTTGTATCCTTGTTTTTTTTTTAAAAAAAAAAAAAGTGACAAAATGTTTGTTTTTTCCTTTCATGTATTTCAGAAAGCTACAGAAAAGTCTAAGTCTACCCATAGCTCTAAGAGGAGGTGTGCCTCTTGCAGGGACACATTAGGGGAAGCATGGACGAAGGTCTTGTGTAGGGAGTGCATAGACTCCCTTGTTAAAGAGAGGGACTCTGAACAGGAGTCAGGACTTGCAGCCTCAGTAAAGGAGCTCTCGTCCACCTTTTCTTCATTTAAAGCCTTATTTGAAAGGTTTCAACCTCCCATTAGTCCAGCTCCCCAGGATACAACCCTGCCTCAGGCGCAGGGCTCTGCTCCTGCCCAACCTGCAACTTCAGTTAGGGCAGAGGAAGCTCCAGGGCCTTCCGGAGTGGAACTAAGACAGCCAGATAGTTCCTCCTCCGATTCCCAGGATGGTTCAGAGGGGGAGGACCAGGACGGGGAGTCCAGGAGATCCTCCAGATATAAATTATCCCTGGAAGAGGTAGAGGACCTCTTAGGGGCTATTTATACAACCTTCGGTATTCAGGAGGACAGGAAACCCCTGACCCTTCATGACCAGATGTACAGGGGCTTGGGGGAACAAAGGAGAAAGGTTTTTCCAGTTCAGGAAGTACTGGTTGAAACTATTAAAAAGGAGTGGCAAGATCCCGAAAGGAAACCCTTTTTTTCTAGATCCTTAAAAAGGAGATTTCCGTTTTCGGATGATCCTACATCTATCTGGAATAAAAATCCCAGGTTAGATGCTGCTTTCTCCCAGGTTTCCAGACACACAGACCTGGCATTTGAGGACATGGGGGCCCTGGTGGATGTCATGGATAAGAGAATAGACTCTCTCCTTAAAAAGACGTGGGATTCAACAGTTGGTAATTTGAAACCTGAGTTGGCTGTCACAGTAGTGGCTCGCAATCTGGAGCACTGGCTCTCTAAGATTCAAGAGCATATTGAGGCTGGAACGGCAAAAGAAACCATTCTGTCTTCTTTCCCTACGATTCTGCGTGGTATCGCCTACATAGCTGATGCCTCGGCAGAGTCAGTACGTATGTCGGCCAGATCAGCGGCTCTGGCCAATTCGGCCAGGAGAGCCCTCTGGCTAAAAACGTGGCCGGGCGATAGCGCCTCTAAAGTCAAATTGTGCGGCATACCGTTAACGGGAGACCTTCTCTTCGGCCCAGGCTTAGAGACCGTCTTGGACCGCACAGCAGACAGGAAGAAATCCTTCCCGGTTAAGCGGAAAACCCCTGCACCTACAAAGAAGGGGTTTCGTCCGCAAAAGCGTAAAGAGACTCCAAAGCCGGAAGGGCAAAAGAAGTTTTGGGGTCAGAAAGGCAAGGGCAGAGGAGGGGCGATTTTTCGCCCTCCTGAACAGCCCCGTAAAAGTCAATGACTCCCCAACCATGGTGGGGGGAAGACTGGGGGCCTTCCTCCCACAGTGGGAGGCAATATCCCCCAATCGCTTTATCCTAGGGATTATAAGAAGGGGGTATCATATCGATTTCACAAATCCTCCTCCACGGAGATTTCTGGTCACGCACCTACCCAGGTGTACGGCAAAAGCCGAGGCTCTGTTGGAAGCATTAAGAGATCTGGTAGATCAAAATGTGGTTCTCAGAGTTCCAGAAGCCGAGGAGGGAGAGGGTTTCTATTCACACATCTTCGTAGTGAAGAAACCCACAGGGAAATTCAGACTGATTCTGAATCTAAAGCCCCTGAACAGGTCAGTGACATACAGGAGATTCCGTATGGAAACAATTTTCACAGTCAGAACACTGTTGCCCCGCAACTGCTTTATGGTATCTCTGGACCTAAAGGACGCGTATCTACACGTTCCTATAACAGAAGCCTCGCAGAGGTTTCTCCGGCTAGCGGTAGCTGTAGGTGGAACAACGGTACATCTACAGTTTCAGGCGCTGCCTTTCGGGCTATCCTCCTCGCCCCGCATTTTCACCAAGGTCTTGGCGGAGGTGATGGCCTTTCTTCGGCTCCAGGGAATTTCAGTGATAGCATACCTGGACGACCTGCTCCTGTTTGCAGCGTGTCCACTGCAGTTAGTCAGGGATCTAGAACTTACAAAGAGAGTTCTTACAGGTCTAGGGTGGCTAATGAACTTGGAGAAATCCAGTTTGATTCCCTCCCAGCGCATTACCTACTTGGGCTACCGGTTGGACTCAACACTACTGAGAGTGTTTCTTCCAACAGAAAAAATACTAAAACTGGACAGGGCAGTGGCTGGTCTCCAGTGCAGCAGTCGGGTCTCCATAAGAGTTCTGATGTCGGCCCTAGGACTTTTGACCGCTACCCTCCCAGCAGTGCAATGGGCAGGTCTGCACTTTCGTCCCTTACAGTCCTTTGTCCTAAGGGTGTGGGATCACAGCCAGAGAAATCTGGATGCCTTGGTTCAGGTCCCACCCCAAGTAAAGAGATCCCTCTGGTGGTGGAGGAGGGTCTCAAACTTGTCGCAGGGTCGTCTGTGGTTCATCCCAGTCTCTCAGGTGGTAACCACAGACGCAAGCGGCAAGGGTTGGGGGGCGCATCTGGGCTCCCTTGTAGCACAGGACACCTGGGAGGGAGACGAACTCAGAAGGTCGTCCAATTGGAAGGAGCTGAAGGCAATCGGGCTAGCACTCAGGTTCTTCAAAAAGGAGCTACAGGGCCACCATGTTCAGGTGCAGTCGGACAACTCGTCCGCCGTAGCTTATGTAAACAAACAGGGCGGCACGAAAAGCGGAGTCCTGTTGACATTGGCATCAGACATTCTGAGCTGGGCCGAGACTCACACTCTCTCACTCTCAGCAGTCTACCTGAGAGGAGAAAAGAATGTGATAGCAGACTTTCTCAGCCGAACCAAACTGAGAGAGGGCGATTGGATCCTCAACCAGGAGGTTTTCAATCTCATCTCAGAGAAATGGGGTCCTCCAGAGGTAGATCTGTTCGCGTCAAGAAGCAGCGCGAAAGCCCCTTGTTTTTTCTCCCTAAACAGAGGGGAGGGAGCGCGAGGGGTCGACGCATTGATCCAGGACTGGCATTTCAGAATCTGCTATGCCTTCCCGCCCCCAGCGTTATTACCAGCAGTTCTCAGGAAGTTCCAGATGGAAAACACGTGCCTGATTCTGGTAGCACCACATTGGCCAAAGAGGGCTTGGTTCTCAGTACTCAAGCTGCTAGCGGTCGAACCTCCCTTATTCCTGCCACCTCGAGAGGATCTCCTCTCACAGGGCCCAGTCCTCTGTCCACAGGTTCACCAATGGCAGTTAGCGGCCTGGCTACTAAGGAGGGTATGCTAAGAGCTAGGGGTTTTTCTGAGAAATTAATCTCCACCCTCCTCAATAGCAGGAAGAAGGAAACACGCCAGATTTATAAAAAAGTCTGGGTACGTTTCAATGAATGGTGTGCAGAAGGTTCCTTTGCGGTACATAGTCCCACAGCTGTGTTGGAATTCCTTCAGTGCGGGGCAGACAGGGGTTTATCCATAAGTACCCTTAAGGGTCAGGTGTCAGCACTCAGTGCTTATTTAGAAAAGCATCTGGCCACCAACCCATGGGTGGTCAGATTCTTTAAGGCTCTGTCCAGACAGAGACCGGTTCAAGGCCCCCCCTTTCCCAAGTGGGACCTATCTTTAGTTTTACAGGGCCTCACGGGAACCCCCTTTGAACCTTTAGAAGGATGTCTACTAAAGGAACTTACGTTAAAAACAGTTTTTTTGGTAGCAATAACAACTGCCAGGAGAGTCAGTGAGATTGAGGCCTTATCTGTTAGACCTCCTTTTTGCGTTATTTTTCCAGATCGGATCATCTTTAAGACAGACCGATCCAGCATTTTTACCTAAGGTTGCTTCTGGTTTTCACAGAAGTCAGGAGGTAGTTCTACCCTCATTTTGTCCCAACCCCTCGGGGGAAAGGGGAAGTAAAATTTCATTCTTTGGATGTAAGGAGATGTATCCTTCAGTACCTAGAGCTGACCAAGATGTTTAGAAAGTCAGACTCTTTATTTGTTTTGTTTTCTGGGGCCAGAAAAGGATGCAAAGCGTCTCGACGCACTATTGCCAGATGGCTTAGAGTAACTATTGGCCAGGCCTATACATTAGCAGGGAAAGAAATCCCAATGGGTATAGGGGCACACTCTACCAGAGCTATGGCAGCTTCTCAGGCAGAGAAGGGGCTGGAGCAACGCCAGAGCAAATATGCAAGGCGGCAACATGGTCCAGCTATTCCACTTTCGTAAAGCACTACAGAGTGGACCTGGTGTCGGCTAGTGAGCAAGCCTTTGGGCGAAAGGTATTGCAAGCTGTAGTCCCACCCTAACTGGTAAGTGCTCGTTCATCCTCTCATGGTGGCTGTCCTGAAAGACGAAAGGGGAAAATTAAAGTTACGTACCGGTAACGTCTTTTCCAGTAGTCTTTCAGGACAGCCCTAGTTACCCACCCGAAATTTTGGGGGGTCTTATAAAAGACCAGAACGCAGCATGATAATGATATGGATTAGTATGTTATTAATGTGTTCTTGTGTCTCCCCAGCTGACCGGAGGTAATCTCGGAATATACTGAGGTCTGGCAGGGGGAAGTGAGAATTTATGGGCTGGCGCAGTGTTTCCTAGAGGAAGAGGAGGAGACTATCTCTCATGGTGGCTGTCCTGAAAGACTACTGGAAAAGACGTTACCGGTACGTAACTTTAATTTTTTCTGATCATCCTTGAGATGGTTCTACACCTTCATTTGAGTCCAGCTGTGTTTGATTATACTGATTGGACTTGATTAGGAAAGCCACACACCTGTCTATATAAGACCTTACAGCTCACAGTGCATGTCAGAGCAAATGAGAATCATGAGGTCAAAGGAACTGCCTGAAAAGCTCAGAGACAGAATTGTGGCAAGGCACAGATCTGGCCAAGGTTACAAAAACATTTCTGCTGCACTTAAGGTTCCTAAGAGCACAGTGAAGCATGGTGGTGGCAGCATCATGCTGTGGGGGTGTTTTTCAGCTGCAGGGACAGGACGACTGGTTGCAATCAAGGGAAAGATGAATGCGGTCAAGTACAGGGATATCCTGGACGAAAACCTTCTCCAGAGTGCTCAGGACCTCAGACTGGGCCGAAGGTTTACCTTCCAACAAGACAATAACCCTAAAGCACACAGATAAAATAACGAAGGAGTGCCTTCATAACAACTCCGTGACTGTTCTTGAATGGCCAAGCCAGAGCCCTGACTTAAACCCAATTGAGCATCTCTGGAGAGACCTAAAAATGGCTGTCCACCAACGTTTACCATCCAACCTGACAGAACTGGAGAGGATCTGCAAGGAGGAATGGCAGAGGATCTCCAAATCCAGGTGTTAAAAACTTGTTGCATCTTTCCCAAAAAGACTCATGGCTGTATTAGATCAAAAGGGTGCTTCTACTAAATACTGAGCAAAGGGTCTGAATACTTAGGACCATGTGATATTTCAGTTTTTCTTTTTTAATAAATCTGCAAAAATGTCAACAATTCTGTGTTTTTCTGTCAATATGGGGTGCTGTGTGTACATTAATGAGGAAGAAAATGAATGATTTTTAGCAAATAGCTGCAATATAACAAAGAGTGAAAAATTTAAGGGGGTCTGAATAATTTCCGTCCTCACTGTACATCCAGATTACAGATTTTAGAGTAGTATCAGAAGACAAAGATAAACCAAGAATACATGGAAGCGTTAAATATAAAATAGGTAATTGGGGAAATGTTCCCTGAACCTTATAAATATTACTAATAATAGGACTAGAAGATGCAATGAATTTTCAGCTCAATTGTTTAAAGGATAAGTTCACCTTTTTATATAAAAAAAACAAAATAAATGCAGATCTTTTTGTTGGTATGAAAAATATGCATTTTATTATTTTTTTTACACTTGAGCCTGTACAGCATTTCACTTGTGATCAGCAGATTGCGGGTGCAATGCCAGGTTTCTGCAGACTCTCAGTACACTGTCTGCCCATACCTGCGATACGGGCAGGCAGTTACCAAATTGCAGGAAGAATCAAAGAACTACGAGGACGCTCACCAGCACCCTCACAGTTGATTGAGAACTGCAATTTTGTCGGCCGTAATTGATGTTCATTCATTCTCAGAACTCTGTAAATAAATGATGCGCTCTGTGGGCGGATCCCCGCACAGTTGTGCTATTTTTAAGTTGTGACTGCAGGTACAGGGAGAGGATCCCCCCTGCCCACTATCACAAGTTGGGGGAAATTGGGGGGAGAGGATGCAGGTGCTGGAGCATGTTACACGTTTCACCCTAAATATGGGTAACATCTTCCAAAGGTGAACTTGGCCTTTAAACTCTTCATGACGGCACTGACTCAGTTGTATCCATAATATAGCACCAGATTCAGAAAATACAATAGTGGCTATTGAATTAGTAAAGGTCATTTTCTATTTCAAAACCAAAAAAAGGGCAAGCCAATGAGTGCCCTAATGAAGAAACTATTGCACTTATCCCCTGTGTCTGAAAGATAAGGTAAGCTTGATCCAGCAATATATTGTATGGACCAAGAACTACCAAATATACAGGTTCATATTAAAAGAGGCAGAGGGTACCTTTTTTTTCCCCACTGCTTCATATTTGCTTGTACTGTTGTAACATTTGTCTTAAGCGCTTATCACACTCGGTGCCTGCCCTCTCATAGTCATGGCCTGCTATTTTGTATTTATTTATTTATTTTTATAGTTTTCCATTTTTCTTTGTAAAACTTTAATAAACATTGATTATACAAAAAAAAAAAAAAAGAGGCAGAGGAGTAAAAGGTCAAAGCCGACATCCAAGTAATCAAACATTCAAGAGAGTTACATAAAAAATGAATTTCTGTGTTAACTACTATGTAAGAATATTACTGTGCTGCGTGAGAACAAGGACATGACTACACTCCTATCTAGGAATATAAAATTAACTAAATCTGTAGAAAACAATATGCATGTGTAATTCATAATTTTCTCAGTGAGAATATATAGACAACATAAACATTGACAAAGTAGTCAACCACAAAAAAATGTGGGGCAAAAAAACTTCCTTATTCCAAACCCACTTGATTATGTAAACATTAACACGGTTATATGAAATTAAAAATGATTGCGTCTTTTCAGCTAGCTAAATTTTCCACCTCAGGTGATCATTTATGTTGGCGAGGTGGCTCACAGGTTGGAATGATGTTGTACTGTGGGGCTGCCGACACATAAAAAGCTATTGGAATATGATATTCCATTTCCTTCCTAATAGTTTACTATGCTTCCGTATGAATGAACACCGTGAGTGATCACTACCGATCGCTCGCTGTGTTCATTCAGAAAAGAAAGGGGACATATTTACCAACTCCTTCCCCCACTCTCAATTCTGAAACCTCCTCCTGTGTGCCTGCAGCAGCAGCCGGCGGAGAGGTGGGAAGCTGGCAGCGCAGTGTGGGTGCCCAGGCACACCCGGCACAGCCCATGTGCACACCTATGCTAGTATATTTGCTCATGTTAAATAATTACATGATTCTTTGTGTTGATTAGGATTCTTTGAAAAAAGAAAAAGAATGTAATTACATTACTGAAGGAATATTAGTGTGATGCTGTAGGTAATCTCAACAAAACTGCATACAGTGCCGTATCCAGGGTATGGCACATATGACAAGTGCCATGGGCGCCATTTGAAGGGGGCGCTCGTGAGTGGCTGGGCAGCAAGGCACTGACTTACCAGGGTCTCTTCTTCCCAGGGCCGGATTAATGTGGAGGCTATTGGAGCTGCAGCCCAGGCCCCTACCATAATATCGGCCCAATATAGAATTTCTACACATAATTACTGGCCGGGCGCCAGGCGCTACATTGCCTTGCAGTCTTGCCAGACAGCTGAATTATAGGCCCAAGACAGTGAGCTGGCCCGCTGTGGCGGCCTCTACATACATTGCCTTGCAAAGAACGCTGCGCTACATGGCCTCTCTACTAGTGAGCTGAGGCTGAGCGCACTCCTCCCCTTGGCGTCCTGGGCGGCATGACGTTATCCAGATGCCAGCTTGCTGCAAGCAAGGAGGAGAAAGCGCCGTACAAGAACAAGTAAGCTCTGCCTCTGCATGGGGCTGGGGAAGTTGGGCAGATAAGTGCAGCTCAGTGCACTGGCTCTTGCCGAAGTGGGTTAACTGTTTGGGAGGGTGGGCAGGGGGCTGTCAGTGCCTCCTAGGCCTATCACTACCAGCGCTCATTAGTGCAGCTCATCAGTGCCACCTATCAGTACCAGTGTCACCTATCAGTGCCACCTATCAGTAAATCTCATCGGTGCCACCTGTCAGTGCCATTGTCACCTATCAGTGCCAGTGTCACCTATTAGTCCCACCTATCAGTGCCACCTATCAGTGTTAGTGCTGCCTCATCAGTGCTGCCTTTTTAGTGCCCATAAATGCCGCAAATCAGTGCCCATTAGGGCAGCTCATCAGTGCCAATTCATAATTAGTTAATTGAAAGATAAAAGAGCTTTGTAGTTTTGTTAGCTGTTTTTTTTGTTAAGGTTATCTGAAAGATGGGTTTCAAATGTTTTGACGGGTGCAGTTTCAGTGCTTGCCATAGGTGCCATTTTCACCAGATATGCCTCTGACTGCATATGATGCTGCTAATAACTGATGGTTAATGTTTCATTTCAGGTACTTTCTGCACACTGGATATCTGTTTATCCCAAATAGAGGATGTGGCTTCCCTGAACATCCAACAGACAGTTCGGCGAATGCGGAAACAGCGAGCACTAAGCATACAGACTCCAGAGCAGTATTACTTCTGTCATATGGCTATCCTTGAACACTTTGCAAGCTGACATCAAACTATGCCACTTTCCTCATAAAGGGAGCAAGGGCCCACATTTAAGGGCTGCAGAAGCCTTTATTCTCTTTGGTTACCACCAAGACCGTAAGGCATCCAGTCAATTGCTTCTATGCAAAGCAATAATATTAAAATACTTGTAATCAGAAATTACTCTGCATTATATTCCAGTGCACATTCTCTTCTTACAGACCACTATAGAAGTATTCAACATTTTTAATCAAGAATGGAATACACATCAATTAACCAATAAACGTACCTTTTATAGAACCATGAAATTGGGTACATGCACTTATACGTGACAAGTTTAAAATTATTTGAGACATAACATACACATGCTAGTTACAGTAAGAACAATTGAGGGGAGTACGAGAAACCCTTGCATAGAATATACTGCATATGTTATATGAAAGATTTTAGTCTGTTGATAGAAGGCAGCAATTCTGGTTGGATGGATCAGGCATGTGAGCCTGAGGTCATATAAGGGGTTGAAGGTCCAATATATGGCACAATATAATACAGGTATTTTGAGCGTAATGCCTGTTTTTTGTTTCAGGCATATTACTTTTCTTTAAAGATGACCAAGCAGCAATTTAGTTTTCAGAACATATAGCAGTGGCTAACAAATATTAACAAGTGATGCTGGCATACTACATGTTGATCTCAGATTTTCAATATTGCTTGAAAATGTCTGTGGGCCTGTTCAATTTAAAACTGACAGGGAGAAGAACTGTTCAAAGAAATTGCAACTCAAGTGATCCCATTAAGTTGCAGATGAAAGTTGTACTATATATGACCGGGTCATGCCTTTTGAGATATATATATATATATATATATATGTGTGTTTAATACGGGGCAACATTTATTTGCATATTGTATTTCCCTGAAAAAATGGTTCCTTTTATAAGGCTGTTAAAATATTGTGTGTATGCTGCAGGCTTTATGGGGGCTTAGGTTGCAGCCAATTAAAATGCTGGGAATTCACTAACCTAAATTACGAAGCAGCACTTACAGTATCATAAGAGTGTGAAGAGTTTATGGTCATATATTAAACATTACATCAGCAAAAATAATCTTATTTTTCCTTTCTGATTTTTGGAAATGGACATGTAACTGGTTTCTAGTATGGGACATACTGTATCTATATAGAAGTATATAAAGATTCTTTAAAAAGATTTTTCTTTATGCCAACCATTATATATTATCCTTTAAGCATGTCTTAAAAGTAGGTTTCCACTGATTTAGAGCTCATACATACACCACACTTAGGCATTTCTACACATGATCAAAACTAAATCTTAAAGTCCCATTAGCTCTATCTAGGTTAATGTCTGATGCCTTGGGCCAGTGGTATAAAAAGCTAATGACACACGTGTGGAAGATGCAAACATAGCAAATAGGTAAGAGGGTGAGGGACAAGTTGTCGTCATGTGTATTTGATCTTCTTGTGGGTACTCTCAATATTTGTGCTATACAGAATGTACAGTGCTTATTTGTTCTTTTAAGTTGTATGTACATGTATAGTCATACTTAAAGGCTTTCCTAACAATCAAACATGCGTGCAAAAACTCATGTTACAGCTGGAAGTGTAGGCTGATTAGCATTTGTGGCATGTGCCAGAAGTCCTGGTGTGTTTTTATAGTAGTTTTACTGCTGGTAAGGTCATGGGGGCTGCTCATACCAATCATTTCTGTTTTAGTAAATCTGTGAACATCACTGACACCTTCCTTCTGGAATATATAATCTTCTCTTTCCATGCCACCTGGCAAAAATGTTCACCTACACAAATGTGGGCAGGTGTGGTTCATATGCCAGGCCTGCCAACATTACTATAATGTATTTTTGCTAAAATTCTGCCATAAACTACAGTGGACAACTGGGTTGTCATCCTTTTTTAGTGTATATTAATTATACGAGTTTGAGGCTGTTAAAATGTACATATGGTACTGACTGAATCTCATTAACCACCTCTATGCCTTGGGTGAATAATTGTAGTGATCAGTTAGGAACCCAAATGGGCAGCACAACCAAGGTTAAAGCCATAAAGAATTTATTAGAAAAAAAAAAAAAAGATATGCTCGTCCAAATCTAGCCACATTTCCTATAGTGCTTAGCACCAACATTCTCTCTGCATCACAAAAAGTTGCGTTGATGTGAACCTGGGCTTACTTTACACATTTTGTCTCCCTACTGTATAGCAGATAGAATTGCTTGAATGAGTAGTCACATGCCTAAGAGAATACCCAGGAGCCCAAAAACCTGAATAGTCTGTAATGCAAATCTTTAGCAGCACCTGTGGTTGAAAGCTCGGTCTTGTCCCACACCACATTATCAGTAAGGCCATCCATCATAATTATGGGTCCGTAGTGACAGTTGCGGATGGGCCTGCACTCTCAACCATAGGAACTGTTCAAAGACTTGGGGACTTATGGGTTGTTCTACGTGTCATTTGACCTTTCATGGCTGCTGTATGTTTAGGCTGACAAATTGGAATGTTTAAAGTAAAACACAGGCATTTTGTATGCCAGTCTTTTATAAACAGTATTGTGTATAATGGACAAACTGCATTGAGTTGTGTAAAGTATTTTTATGCTTTTTAGATTCAAGAATATTTACTTTTTTGACAGCTTTTAAAAATGAAGGGTGTCTCTGCCTGTACAATTAAGTGTGCTTTCATTTTGATATATAAATTTGTTGTTTGAGATTGTTTTAAATGTATAACACTTTCCTTTGTGCAGAAGCAAATATAATTTCAAAACCAGATTTACATAAATGAATACAGACCAATAAAATCAACCAAAACAGTACGTTTTTTTTATTCATCTCTTTTTACCTAACTGGTTACAATGCATAGATAACCTTTGTAGAAATTTTCCTTGGTAGTTTTGTGGTAGGCTCTTGAAGATCAGATCATGTTGCAGCTCTATAATGTTGGAACCTGGACTTGGACTTAATTCCTGCTTTTAAGCTCCATGCACACATGCCAAAAAAAAGCTAATATTTAGCATATTTGCAGTGTTTAGGAGCGTTTTGAAAAGTGTTTAAGAGTGATAGCGTTTTTTTTAAGGAGCGAGCGGCCGCTGGTGTCCTTAACAACGGATGATCCACCAGCTGACAGCTGAATGTAAACTAAACAATTTCACGAAATAAAAAATTGGGAAAAAAACAGTGTGGGGGTGCCCCTCCAATCCATACCAGGCCCTTTAGGTCTGGTATAGATTTTAACCAGTTAAGGACCGAGCCTCTTTCTGAGATTTGGTATTTACAAGTTAACAGTTTATTTTTCTAGAAAATTACTTAGAACACCGAAACATTATATATTTTTTTTCTAACACCCTAGAGAATAAAACGGCGCTCTTTGCAATAGTTTGTCACACCGTATTTGCGCAGCGGTCTTACAAGCGCACTTTTTTCGGAAAAAATACACTTTTTTTAATTAAAAATTAAGACAATAGTAAAGTTAGCCCAATTCTTTTTTATATTGTGCAAGATAATGTTACGCGGAGGAAATTGATACCCAACATGTCACGCTTCCAAATTGTGCCCACTTGTGGAATGGCGACAAACTTTAACCCTTAAAAATCTCCATAGGTGAGGTTTAAAAAATTGTACAGGTTGCATGTTTTGAGTTACAGAGGAAGTCTAAGGCTAGAATTATTCCTCTCGCTCTAACGATCGCGGCGATACCTCACATGTGTGATTTTCATACAGCGGACCTGCACGCGAGCTCGGCAGGATGGGGCGTGTTTAAAAATGATTTATTTTACCTTTTATTTTTTATTTTTACACTGTTCTTTTAAAAAATTTAATTTGTGTCACTTTTATTCCTATTACAAGGAATGTAAACATCCCTTGTAATAGAAAAAGAGCATGACAGGACCTCTTAAATATGAGATCTGGGGTCATAAAGACCTCAGATCTCATATTTACACTAAAATGCTAAAAAAAAAAAAAAAAAAAAAAGTCATTTGAAAAAATAAAAAAATGTCCCTTTAAGAGCTATGGGCAGAAGTGACGTTTTGACGTCGCTTCCGCCCTGCAGTGATATGGAGATGGGTGGGGGGCATCTTCCCCTCACTCGTCTGCATACCAAGCCAGGAAGCAGACCCGATTTCCTCCGCCGCTACCAACAGCTCCGGTAAGCCGCGGAGGGCACTGGAGCGCGGCGGGAGGGCCCTCTCCCGCCCCTGATAAAAGTGATCTTGCGGCCGCAGAGACCACTTTTACCTGGAAGTGGACCGCCCGCTGAAGAAGAGGATACCGGGGTTATGGCAGCTAGCTGCTGCCATAACAATGATATTCCTCTTCAAAGTAGTGAGGTAAAATGACAGCAGTTGGTCTGTAAGTGTTTAAGGGCACCCCTATGCCAAAAATGAAGAAAAAAATGGTGTGACACCCCCCCCCCCCCAAACCATATCAGACCCTTAGGTGTGGTATGGATTGAAGGGACCTTATGCTGTTTGTCTCAATTTTTATTGCCAGCAATTGTTTTGTTAGCTCACAATAGTGTGCATGGACACATAGGATAACACTATTTGCTTCCAGGGGCAGAAAAAAAAACACGCTTTAAAGCAGCTGCTAGTGTACATGGAGCTTTCGAATTAAAGAAGTATAGCCAAAGTTATTTTGTTGACTGACGGCACAGAGCCAGTCTAGGCTCTGAAAAGATTCTGAATATATGATCGGGATCCACAAGGAACCCTGGATCGGCAGCTGGCTCAGCATTTCAGTCCCCAGCTCTCTGCTCACAGAATGCTGAGAACTGACCGATCAGCAGTGTTTGCTCACTCAGTTCTCAGTGCAGTGTTGGCGTGGGACAAATGCAGTATTGGATCGAGGCTGCATCCACCTAGTATAGGGGAATACCTGAGTATAATTTTTTTTTAATCCTGAACTTCTCTTTTAAAAGAGAAGTATGGGTTCTTTAAAAAAAAGAAAAAAATATATACTCATAGGTGGATGCAGCATCGGTCCAATGCTGCAGCTGTCCCCCGCTGCTTTTAAGACTGAGAGCTTAAAGACAGCTGATCACTCGGTTCTCAGTCTTCAGCGAGCAGAGAGCCAGTGACTGTCAGTCATCCACTCTCTGCTCTGCCCATCCAGGGCTGTGGAGGGGCTGGGAGCTGCTGGCTCAGTCTCCCAGTGGCTCGCTGGGAGGCTGAGCCAGCTATCAGTCCCAGCATCTGGGTGGATCTCACCTTTTTAAAGTCAGGATCTATCCAGAGCCTGGATCGGCTGAGTGATGTCAGCCGACAGTAGGCTTTAGCCTGCCCACAGCTGAAACCAGGTCACAGGAGTACAGAACTAAGTGCACTCCTGTGATCCATAGGGGAAGTAGTGCCAAAAATGCTTTGGGCATACTTCTTTAATAATTACAGACTGACCAGTAATAATTCAGTTTTATTCTCCAGAGTTCAATTTTTGCACCACATTAATGGCTATAGCCACATCAATGCATATTTCTAAGTGTTATAAATGATTTTTTATATGAGGTCATGACAATAAACTACTGTATATGCTTCTATCTTCAAGTGAAATGGCACTGGCAAGCAAAGTTGTGAGGACAGCCCATATAACATCCCATTCTCATCAATCCTTCTGGGTTTTTTTTTGGTTTTCCTTGGCTGATGGATGATCTCTTTCTGCTGAGAGCAGGTTTCTGGTTTGTAGTTTCGATGTTACTGGAAGACTGAAAACTATGTTTGGTGATTCACATGAACAAATCCTTCCCCCTACATTGATGCAACAGCAGCAATATGATTGCAACTTTCAGAATGGTAACACCTTAGCAGTACCTGAACCTCACTTCATGGAACACACAGGGCCTGCCAGTAACATTGCTTTTGGCACTGACCTCTGCATTAGGCACTCACACTTAGTGCAGCAGTGCAACAGTGCAATTAGCTGCAGGTTGCTTTAATGGTCCAGGACAGTTGCAATCCAAATCTCAGTTGTTCCAGTCCCTGAAGACCCTTGCTATGCAGGAGAGTGTAAGCTGGAAAAGTGGAGAGTCTCCACCTGGTGGGAGAAAAGTTGGTGAAACAGGGAGTCTGGACACCGGGCCACTGTCATGGGCACAGAATAGTGGTCAGTGGGAATACTTTGGACCAGGAGCAGTGTGTCACAGGGGGGCCTTTTCAAATAGTTTGTCACAGCCATGGCCTAGCATGCACCACTTAAAACAGTTTTCCGTGGCCATGAGCATTGCACAGCAATATAATATGAGCTTACAGACCACAGAATACTCGAGGAGCACTTCCCTTAAGGAGGTATTCAGATTACTGGGTCACCCAGAGACCCCCAAAATCCTTTCAGTTTATCTGGCTGATGGTGAAACACCGTTCCAAGAAGCCGGTAAAAGAGAATATCCTGTTACCCTTCTTTCCCTCCTCATCGGGTACCTCTCCTTAACACTTCTCCTACTCTTCCCAAGAAGTGGAACTCTATTCCTGACATACTCCTACACTGAGGGTGCACTGATGGATGAAGAAACTACTATTTAAGCACTTCTGTGTCAGGATGGCCACTGAAATCTCGCAGGTTTTTAGCATCCAATAGGAGCCTCCCCATGTTAACTGTCTGGAGCCAATAATTGGGGGCAAATTGGTCTGCAATGGTTTTCTGGCAGCCTGAAGAAGCAACACAGTGCCACCTTCAGGTTGGAGGAGAAAGGTAGGTCTAACACCTTCCTACACATCCCCCCCGACTTAAGGGATGCAGTCCTTTGCATAACCAACCATAAGAAGCAGTAATAAAAAAACGGCATACATAACAGTGTTTTACAAGACAGAGTATTTGGAGGGCATAAGTCCTCTGGTGGCCCTTACAGGTAAGTGGGCCACACCACCCACTTCACCATCTGTAGGGGGAGCATCCTCAACTGGAAGATCAGAGCCTTCTGAAGCGGGGTAAGGCTGCACATACTGGACCCCTAATCTGTAAATTGAGCCTTAATTGAAGGTCAATACCATCAATTGAGGGAAATTGCGCCAAAGACACAAGGTTGTAGCAGATTCTGGTGTAAATGCTTGCAAAGACACAGACAATCTGGAAATGTGGCATGGACGGGGTTTCAATTTGCCCCCTTGGGACAGGATTTTGAACAAGAACTTCATCCCCAGGTTGAAGAGGTAATAGATCAACCCAGGCATTCATCTGCTAAGTTTTGATGTCATTCTGGAGCCACCTGCTTAGCTGCTGTTAGGCAGCGTAAATGCTCCTGCACCCACCCGTCAGGTGATCATCCCGACACAGGTTAGGATGTGTCCAAGAGCAGTTCCATGGGTAACAAGCTACTTCTCCCAAACAATAAAAAGAAGAGCATATACCCTTTGTCCTTGTGAACTGCTGTAGGAAAAACCCACATTGCCTACATGTTGGAGCAATCAGTAATGTTACCCTTGTTCAAGGGTGTGAATCATGCCTACCAGAGTCTGATTAAAGTGCTCAACTCCTCCATTTCCTTGCAGATAATTTGGAGTGCTATGTTACTTACGAATACTGCTCAAACATCACAACTAAGAAAAAACATGCAATTCAAAATCGGTACCTTGATCAAACAGAATCCATTTTGAATAGCAATATGGCTGCACTGTTGTTTGAGGCACCATGATGACAAACTTGGAAAAGTGTTCTACAAAAATCAAGGTATAACGATATCCCGAGGATGTCTCTGCTTACAGTCAGAAAGTCCATGGTTAATAGTTCAAACAGTTCAACTGTTGTAGTCGGAGTGGTTTGTTCAGTCTGTCCATTTAAAAAAAAAAGTACCAATATCCACATGGATAGATTTTTCAAACTCGTCCATACTCTGGCTAGTCCTTCGATAACCAGACCTGGGAAATCAAGTGCAGTCTGCTAGAGATGTAAGGATAGACAATTTCACACTCTAGAAACTTAATAGATTTAGGTAGACAGACCCTTTAAAATATATATGTATAACTAAAACTCACAGATATAAAATTGCAGCAGCAAGAGCATCATAAAATGCACCACATAGCTGAACGAGGCTGTTATAGTTGGATTATATGCTAGCTTCTTACTTCTTATAATGACTCCATTGGTAAGAAACCCCCATCAGAAATCCTAGTTCTAGCCTTTATGATTAATACAAAGCCATGTATAGATGGTTGATGATGGATCCTCTGCATAGAACAAATACCACAGGAGTCTGGTGCCAGTAGAATGACATATTTGCTATGTGTGTGTGTGGAAGGGGCAGAGTCAAAAGTTACTACAGGAGAAGGACTGACCATTGGATCCTCCGATACTGTATAATAAATCTGCAGGAGATTCAAAGTATGGACATCCTTAAACTGAAGGATCAATTTTGAATAGAAATTCGGGTTTAAAACAGTCACCCTTAGGAGATGTACAGGCTGGGTGTACATGCCCTGGGTCTCGAATCCCACATAGGGGCATGTCAGTACGCCTTACAACCAGCTCCAGATTTCCATTAGTGGAGCCTTTAAGCACACATTTGGCACCCCAAGGCCTCATTAACACTTATGGTGCCCTCTGAAGAGTGATCCAGGGTAGATCCGAGGGCATTTGATAGGTGGTGAGGAGGCATTCTGTTACTCCCTCTCTGCCTGTTTTAACTCCTATAAACCCACGGTACAGGCCTATTCAGGTGAATAGGTCACATTCAGCAGGTGGTATTGCCCTCTGAGCACACCTTGTTTGCTGCATTTGCATTTGCAGCCTAAAACGTATTTCCACTGTTGCAGTCAAATTTGATAAAACCCCAACATATGTGTATTATGTGTCCCCATTCAAACACAAAAAAAATGTACAAAGCTTCTCGCCTTTGGATACGAGTTTATAATATGCTTCGGTCGGTCATAAATGTTAATCTCACTTGCAATCTGTGGGAAGCCCTATAATCTAGGGAGGGGCATGTAATCTACATGCAGGGTGTCTGACTCATGGATTTCAGTGGGGTTCTCTTTTTTATTTTATTTTTATTTTGAAGCACATGATTAGAGCCTGAGGCTCTAATTGGCTTCAAAAAAGGGTGGGCTAGGGGCGCAGAGCACTGCACTCTGAGCCCACCCAGTTGTGTGACAATAGCAAATGAATATTCGTTATTGTCTTCCTGATTCTCCTCCTGGCCAATCAGGAAGCGGTTTGGCCGAGAGGAGAAGCGACCATATTGGCCGCCAAGGAGGAAGCTGCCCACGACCTAGATGGGATTTGACTGATCAACCGACTGAGGGGGGGGGGGGGGTGTCAGATGCTTTGTCTGTCAGCCACCACTGAACCTAGGCCTTTCTCGCACCTTGATCAGAGAGGGAACTGCAGGGGTTTGTGTTCCTTTCGGCTCGGCAAACGCTAGCTAATGCCTGGAGAAAACAACAAATAATTTCACTGAGGTTAAACTTATGCTTATGGAGACCATGATAAATACTTACTGATACCCATACTAAATTCTTGAATGTTTGGAACCTGTGGCTGAACTATAAAGGTCAATTGGTCATCTAAACTTGGACCTCTCCCTCCTTGGTTAGTACCTGCATGGTCCTGGTTACATCAGGCCATGCAGGTACTGTTGGCTGGTCAGGCCTCCTGGGACCTCCTATACATTTTTTCCCCTTTCTTTCTGCTACATTGTTATATTATACAGGATTTATATAGTGCTGACAGTTATGTAGCATTTTACAACATAAGGGCAGACGGTACAATTACAATACAGTTTGATACAGTAGGAATCAGAGAGCCTTGCTCGTTAGAGCTTACAATCTAAGAGACATTGCTCCAGATCCCTTCATCTAGCACTTACTTCTTTTCTCCCGTTCTCTTCTCTCACTTTTCTGTTCTCCTTTTTCTCTACTCCATCAGTTTTTCAACTACCTACAAACTTGCCCTTTCCTTCCACACAGAGACATCTATTGGCCTCGTTGAGGAATCCTCATGGGACTTCATGTCCTCTGATGACCACATTCCTATATACTAGACGTCACTAAATGGCAGACCGCGGTCTGCACACAGACCAAGTGACAGTCTTGTCTGGACCGCAGCCACACCACTTAGCAGCCTGAGTGGACTCTTTCCTCTGCTGCAGCTGTTAAAGGCCACAACATTGTAGAGGGTGGGAGGAATGGCAGGGTGGGCTCCTCTTCTGTATGTACTCGCCTGCTGCTGCAGTATCTCCTGCCCACAGGGAAGAGGGCGTGAGATACTGCAGGTCTACAGGGGGAGCAGGAGCTGCCCAACCTTTCATATTAACAAGCGGGTCATTCACTTTTTAACAAGAAGAGCTGGGCAGCTCCTGCACTGAGGGCAGACCTTCTTTCTGTGCCTCTTGCCTTCTTCCCTGCTGTGAGTTCAACAGCAGCGGCAGGCGAGTACATACAGAAGAGGAGTCCATCTTGCTATTCCTCCCGCCTTCTACAATGCTGAGAGGGGGGAGTTGTGATATTGGGGGGGGGGGGGGCAAGAGAGGGAGCAATTTTTAAATATTTTTAAAGTTATGCTATGTTGCTGGGAACATACAATATAACAAGCACAAAGTTGGTATTATTCCAATTTGGCTGCAAACGTGGAAATACATTTTAAGAGGAATTGGTTTTGGAGTGGTAAAAACACAGCTTAAACATGTGGGTTTTTTTTTTACCATGCCTCAAACTGCAAGTGTTAAAAAGGCCTATTTGTATTGTTAATGCAAAATTCAGCCCAGCTTATAACTGTATGATAGTTAATATAAAAAAGTCTAATATTAAAAAAAATAAAAATTGCACAAACACAGCGTACACATTATGAACAGTAGAACACCTGTAGGTATTGTAAAGTTCAGGGGTAATAGCTACAGTGATAGTGCTTCAGGATCACATGCAAAGCCGTTTTTCATAAACCTAAAAAATGGGACGTACTAAACTGAATATTGGGATGATGGGATGATTGGATTATTGGCTGCAATACTGAGAACCCTCACTAGAACCCTCTTCTACATGGGGAATATTACAGTTAAACATAAATAGGAACATATTCAACCAGTTTCTGATAAGAATATGCATATCATTTTTTTTCTACATGGGGATTATGGGTGGAATATTGTAGCTAAACATACATAGGAACATATTCAACCCATTTCCGATAAGAATATGCATATAATTATTTTTCTACATGGGGATTATAGGTGGAATATTGTAGCTAAACGTGCATAGGAACATATTCAACCCATTTCTGATAAGAAAATGCATATAATTTTTTTTGTACATGGGGATTATGGGTAGAATATTACAGTTAATCATACATAGGAACATATTTAACCCATTTCTGATAAGAATATGCATAT
Source organism: Aquarana catesbeiana (assembly GCF_042186555.1). NCBI lineage: Eukaryota > Metazoa > Chordata > Amphibia > Anura > Ranidae > Aquarana > Aquarana catesbeiana. The sequence goes on along the minus strand of NC_133326.1, from coordinate 115,429,421 downwards.
AATTATTTTTCTGCATGGGAATTATGGGTGGAATATTGTAGTTATTCATAAATAGGAACATATTAAAACTATTTCTGATAAGAATATGCATATATTTTTTTTCTACATGGGGATTATTGGTGGAATATTGTATTGTATGTTGCTATGTGTGTTTAACTGTAATATTCCACCCATAATCCCCACGTAGAAAAATAATTACATGCATATTATTATCAGTAATGGGTTAAATATGGTCATTGTCAGGTGTTAAGATGATATTCCTCCCATAAACCCCATGAGAAATAACATTAGCAACTGCTTCTTGCAACATTGTATCAAGCACTGCAGGAAAAAATAGCATATTTTGAGAAACAACAGAGTCATTACCATAAATATGTGTGTATAAAGTACACTGACATCTAGTGAGGGTTCTCAGTATTGCAGCCAATAATCCAATCATCCCATCATCCCAATATGCAGTTTAGTACGTCCCCTAAAAAGTCTTTATTTTGGGAAACAAAAACAGTTTTCAGCAGAAAATATAAATAGCTCAAGGGTTGATTCACACCAGATGCAGTCCAGTACCTTTTTAATCTGCAACAAGTTCACATACACAGTGTTTTTGACACACAGAAAGTTGTTGGCCAGCCAGGTATAGCCCTCACCCCCCATTATGTTTCAGTTTGGCAAAAAAAAGCAGTTTGAGAATAAGATAACAAATGCAGAGAAGTAGGACCTGGGTCCCTTAAAGTGGAACTTTACCCATAACAGTATAAGAATTAATGTTCTTTCACAAAAGATCATATGTTCCACATTAACCACTTCAGCCCCGGAAGGTTTTTACCCCCTTCCTGACCAGAGCACTTTTTACAATTTGGCATTGCGTCACTTTAACTGGTAATTGCGCGGTCATGCAATGTTGTACCCAAACAAAATTTGCTTCCTTTTTTTCCCCACAAATAGTGCTTTATTTTAATGGTATTTGATTGCCTCTGCCATTTTTATTTTTTGCGATATAAACGGAAAAAGACCGAAAATTTTGAAAAAAAAATGATATTTTCTAGTTTTTGTTGTACGAAAACAGTGGCGTCTCCAGCTTTCATATTTAGGGGGGGCACATGGGGGGACAGGGACAAAAGTAGAGGGGCAACTATAAAATGCATATAGATAGATAGATAGATAGATAGATAGATAGATAGATAGATCTATATATATATATATCCCTATATATATATATATCTCTCTATATATATATATATATATATATATATATATATATATATATATATAGATAGAGAGAGAGATAGATATACTGGGGCCCTTTACCACGACCTCACAACGGCCCTTTCACATGTTCTGCAGTGAGCTCCCTTCCTACTGTATTGGGGTCCCCCAGGGTGGCAGAAAACAAGAGATATATGTCACCAGCATACCAAGAAAATATAAGGATCCAAAGCAGTGGGAGAACTATCAGGGTTGCAAAGGTTGTCTTGCCACCGGGCCCTGGTGTTCTGCCACTGTGGGGTTCCTCAGCCTCCTCTTGCTGTCCTGCCCCTGCTATTGCCTGATCTGGTCTGGCATCTCTTGGAATTTACAGGCTGGTTCTCCTGTCCTAAGGATGGGAGAAATCAGTCTGTTTTTTCAGTAACTGAGAGTCCTGGTGGAGTCCTTCATGCAACTCGCTCTTCTCCCTGCCAATGAGGATGCAGGGGAAAGAGCAGATCGGGCGGCCGTGGTTGTGTGCGTGCTCGCATTATGCAGTGTCAGCAAGCAGAGGGAGGAGGAATCACCCGCAGGAGCTGACTGGGGACTCTCTCCCTCTTAGACATTGATTTTTTGTAAAAAAAAAAAAAAAATTATTTTATTTTATTGGGGGGGGGGGTACATGGTGGGGCACATCATAATGTTGGGGGGGTCAGGGCCCCCTCTGGCCCCCCCTAGGGACGCCATTGTAAGAAAAATCCAATAAACTCAATTTTAGTCATACATTTAGGCCAAATGTATTCAGCCACATGTCTTTGGTAAAAGAAAATTGCAATAAGCGTATATTTATTGGTTTGTACAAAAGTTATAGCGTCTACAAACTAGGGTACATTTTCTGGAATTTACTAAATGATATATTGCTCACACATGCCATGGGCATATGTGGAATTACACCCCAAAATACATTCTGCTGCTTCTCCTGAGTACGGGGATACCACATGTGTGGGACTTTTTGGGAGCATTCATCTGCTAAGTTTTGATGTCATTCTGGAGCCACCCACTTAGCTGCTGTTAGGCAGTGTAAATGCTCCTGCACCCACCCGTTAGGTGATCATCCCGACACAGGTTAGGATGTGTCCAAGAGCAGTTCCATGGGTAACAAGCTACTTCTCCCAAACAATAAAAAGAAGAGCATATATCCTTTGTCCTTGTGAACTGCTGTAGGAAAAACCCACATTGCCTACATGTTGGAGCAATCAGTAATGTTACCCTTGTTCAAGGGTGTGAATCATGCCTACCAGAGTCCGATTAAAGTGCTCAAATTCTCAATTTCCTTGCACATAATTTGGAGTGCTATGTTACTTACGAATACCGCTCAAACAGCACAACTAAGAAAAAACATGCAATTCAAAATTTTACCCCCTTCCTGACCAGAGCACTTTTTACAATTTGGCACTGCGTTGCTTTAACTGGTAATTGCGCGGTCATGCAATGTTGTACCAAAACAGAATTTGCGTCCTTTTTTCCCACAAATAGAGCTTTCTTTTGATGGTATTTGATTGCCTCTGCCATTTTTATTTTTTGCAATATAAACGGAAAAAGATAGAAAATTTTGAAAAAAAAAGATATTTGCTTGTTTTTGTTATAAGAAAAATCCAATAAACTCAATTTTAGTCATACATTTAGGCCAAAATGTATTCAGGCACATGTCTTTGGTAAAAAAAAAAATGTCAATAAGCGTATATTTATTGGTTTGCGCAAAAGTTATAGCGTCTACAAACTAGGGTACATTTTCTGGAATTTACACAGCTTTTAGTTTGACTGTCTATCTTATTTCTTGAGGTGCTAAAATGGCAGGGCAGTACAACCCCCCCAAATGACCCCATTTTGGAAAGTAAACACCCCAAGGAAATTGCTGAGAGGCATGTTGAGCCCATTGAATATTTTTTTTTTGTCCCAAGTGATTGAATAATGAACAAAAAAAACAATTTTTTACAAAAAGTTGTCACTAAATGATATATTGCTCACACATGCCATGGTTATATGTGGAATTGCACCCCAAAATACCAGATACCACATGTGTGGGACTTTTTGGGAGCCTAGCCGCGTACGGGGCCTCGAAAACCAATCACCTATCACAGTTTTGAAGGCCATAAAATGCCAAGATGGCACAACCTCCCCCCCAAATGACCCCATTTTGCAAAGTAGACACCCCAAGCTATTTGCTGAGAGGCATGTTGAGTCCATGGAATATTTTATATTTTGCCACAAGTTGCGGGAAAATGACAAACTTTTTTTTTTTTTTGCACAAAGTTGTCACTAAATGATATATTGCTCACACCTGCCATGGGCATATGTGGAATTACACCCCAAAATACATTCTGTAGCTTCTCCTAAATACAGGGATACCACATGTGTGTGACGTTTTGGGAGCCTAGCCGCATACGGGGCCCCGAAAACCAAGCACCGCCTTCAGGATTTCTAAGGGCGTAAATTTTTTATTTCACTCCTCACTACCTATCACAGTTTCCAAGGCCATAAAATGCCAAGATAGCACAAAACCCCCCAAATGACCCAATTTTGTAAAGTAGACACCCCAAGCTATTTGCTGAGAGGCATGGTGAGTATTTTGCAGCTCTCATTTGTTTTTGAAAATGAAGAAAAGAAAGAAAAAAAATTTTTTTTTTCTTTTTTTCAAAACTTTGTGACAAAAAGCGAGGTCTGCAAAATATTCACCATACCTCTCAGCAAATAGCTTGGGGTGTCTACTTTCCAAAATGGGGTCATTTGGGGGGGGGGGGGGTTGTGCCATCTGGGCATTCCATGGCCTCCGAAACTGTGATAGGCAGTGAGGAGTGAAATCAAAAATTTACACCTGTAGAAAGCCTGAAGGCGGTGCTTAGTTTTCGGGGTCCCGTACGCGGCTAGGCTCCCAAAAAGTCTCACACCCGTACTCGGGAGAAGCAACAGAATGTATTTTGGGGTGTAATGTCACATATGCCCATGGCAGGTGTGAGCAATATATCATTTAGTGACAACTTTGTGCAAAAAAAAAAAAAAATTGTCTGTTTCCCGCAACTTGTGTCACAATATAAAATATTTCATGGACTCGACATGCCTCTCAGCGAATAGCTTGGGGTGTCTACTTTCTTATGTCACACATAACCCACTCTTCTAACCACTTGAAGACAAAGCCCTTTCTGACACTTTTTGTTTACATGAAAAGATCATTTTTTTTTTTTTTTGCACGAAAATTACTTTGAACCCCCAAACATTATATATTTTTTTAAAGCAAAGGCCCTACAGATTAAAATGGTGGGTGTTTCATTTTTTTTTTTTCACACAGTATTTGTGCAGCGATTTTTCAAACGCATTTTTTTGGGAAAAAACACACTTTTTAAAATTTTAATGCACTAAAACACACTATGTTGCCCAAATGTTTGATGTAATAAAAAAGATGCTCTTAGGCTGAGCACATGGATACCAAACACGACATGCTTTAAAATTGCGCACAAACGTGCAGTGGCGACAAACTACATACATTTTTAAAAGTCTTTAAAAGCCTTTACAGGTTACCACTTTAGATTTACGGAGGAGGTCTACTGCTAAAATTACTGCCCTCAATCTGACCTTCGCGATGATACCTCACATGCATGGTGCATTTGCTGTTTACATTTGATTCCAGACCGACGCTTGCGTTCGCCTTTGCGCGAGAGCAGGGGGGGACAGGGGTGCTTTTTTTTTTTTTTTAAGTATTTTTTTTGCTTTTTCATCTTATTTTCAAACTGTTCCTTTCATTTTTTTTTTTTTTATTAATCATTTTTATTATCTCAGGGAATGTAAATATCCCCTATGATTGCAATAGGTAGTGACAGGTACTCTTTTGGGGTCTATTAGACCCTAGATCTCTCCTCTGCCCTCAAAGCATCTGACCACACCAAGATTGGTGTGATGAAATGCTTTCCCAATTTCCCAATGGTGCTGTTTACATCCAGTGAAATCTAAGTCATGAAATGCTCTGTCACGTACCTGGTAGGAGTCTGAAATGACGAGGTCAGCCTCTCTTGTATCTCCAATCCAAGCCCCACTGGAGATGGAACAGATGGTGGCAAGGATTAGGAGGAACACGAGTGCCTGTGAATGCTGCGTGCAGAACTTGCCGGAAGTGTTGCAGACTGGGAAGTGCAGGCAGGGTTTCTGGTGAAGAGCTGGAACCAGCACAGCTGAGAGGATGGACGGCCAGCACAGGTACTCGGAAACAACGTGGAGCCAAACAGGAGACAGGAGCGAGGAGCACAGGTACTCGGAAACAGCGTGGAGCCAAACAGGAGACAGGAGCGAGGTCATCAGGTAAGCCGGGTTCAGTAACGGGCGGGCAGCGAGGTACCAAGGTATAAACAGGAGCAAGGTCAAACAGGAAGCCAGGATCATGAACCAGTAATCAGAGTAATCAGAGTCCAGAAACAGGGTCAGGAATGCCAGGGTTTCAGCAACAGGAAGTCAAGTCAAACAAACAGGGTTTCAGAATCTCAGGACACAGCTGAAGATTAAGCAGCACCTGTCAGAATCAGAGCAACCCTTAAATAGGCTGTCAGGTGCCAATTGTGGTCAGATGTGTGTTCCTGCGCAAGGAAATCTGCCGATTCCCGTGAATGTGCGCATGCGCACGTGTGCGTGCTGGGCGCATCCTGACTAGGGTTGCCACCTTTTCTTCAAGTCAAACCCGAATACTTTAGCGGTGCACAGCAATTTTACTTTTTTATATAGTATAAACTATACATATATTTTGCAGTTAAATAACATTTCTAATCATATGAAATTAATCACAAGTGTCCCCCATTACATCAGAGGCCACAAGTTTCCCTTTCACTGTAAGGGGGGAGGACTCTGCAGACTCTGATGTAAGGGAGAACTCTGGGGATTCTAACATAAGGGATGCTCTGGGAACCCTGATTTAAGGGGGAACACTGAGAACTCTGATGTACGGAGAGGACTCTGATGTAAGGAGGAACACTGTGGCCTCTGGCGTAAAGGGGAACTCTGATGTAATAAGTGCTCTGAGAACCCTGATTTACCTTAGTGTACTCAGACAGGAGAGAGAAGGGGGGAGACTTCAGTCACAGACAGAGATGGATGGTGAGCTCATTCACCCCTTTGGCAGTCAGCACCTCTCATCAGATGTATCTGAGGCTACTGTACTTCAAATTTCCAGCCCCCGCTTTCCTTTTTTTGAGCCACAACGCCAGGGATTGGAGTGTGGGCAGACACAGAGAGGTAGGGGCGGGTGGAAGAGGTGCAGATTGAGCCCTCTCTCCTCTCCCATCTGTTGGAGGGATTGTTAGTGCTGGCTTTGGGCCGTGTGAAAGAGAGTGCAACACACATTCTCGGCTTACACAACTGCAGCCAGCAACGCTGCTGGGAAGCCATAGTCTGGTCTAAATAATGTGTCCGGGTTTCAGGTGGTCTGAAACCTGGACGCATGATTCCAAACCCGAACTGTCCGGGTGAATCCCGGACAGGTGGTAACCCTAATCCTGACAGTTCTCTTACATGCTCGTAGCTTCCAGTTTCTTAGGCCATAGAGATGATTGGAGCCATTCTGGTCTCTGATCAGCTCTATGGTCAGCTGGCGGAACCACCGGCTGCATTCCCAGGTTCCCTGTTGGGACAGGAGAGCCAGAGAAAACCATGGAAGACGGTGGGGGGGGCATTCCCTCCCACTGCTTGTAAAAGCAGTCTAGAGGCTATATAGCTGCTAGGATTGCTTTTACATGAAAGCCGACTGCTGGCTGAAAAGAATGATACCAAGATGATACCTAAACTCGCAGGCATAATTCTGGTATAACCACTCAAAGTCCAGCAACATACCAGTACGTTGCTGGTCCTTGTTGGGCATATATTGTAATCTTTTTTTCATGCAGCCTGTGGGCTTAACGAAAAAAAGAGATTGATCAGTGGGTATGCCCACCATTAGAGTATCTCCCTTCATCCACCCACTTCTAATGATGGGCATACATGCACCATTATGTTTTTAACTGTGGTGGTGAAATTACCTCCTACAGCGCTGGAGTCACCGCTTTATGTATCGTGGGAGCAAACGCTGTTGCTGTCAAGATGAATAAATCAGTGCTGCAGCTGAATGGCCTAAAAAAATATAGGCCGAAGCATGGGGGCATCCGCCCAAAAAGTTAGGAGCAAATCGCTCCTCCACCCCTGCTGCCCCATACTTCGGCATATATGCTCTTTTTTTTAACTGTGGTAGTGAAATCACCTCCGACAGCGCTGGAGTCACGGCTTTATGTATCTTGGGAGCAAAAGCTGTTGCTGTCAAGATAAATAAATCCGCACTGCAACTGAATGGTGTACCTTAAAACAAAAAAATGGTTAACAATAAAACACAGTAAACAGTAAAATATAAAAAAAATTACATACCTGAAAAGCAAACATGATAAAACATAATAACAATAAAACATTGCAGAATAGAATACAGTAAAAAAGAGCAGAACAATAGAGAGAGAATAGAGAGAGAGAGAACAATAAAACGACAACTATTTTTGTTTTTTTTATTCTATACAGTGGAACCTCGGTTTGCGAGTAACGCGGTTAACGAGCGTTTTCACAAAACGAGCACTGTATTTCTAAAAATCCTAACTCGGTTTGCGAGTGTTGTCTCGCAAAACGAGCAGGATTCAGGCCAAAAGCGGTGTGCAGTACCGATCGTATCCAGGGTCTCCACGAGGATGACAGAGCTCATTGTTGTTGAAATGCATGAACCGCAAGATCTGCTCGTATCGTGCCCTGGTCATGGAGGCAGAGAACACGGGCATATGGTGAATTGGGTCAGTGGACCAATATGACTGCAACTCACTCTTTTTAGTTATGCCCATGAGGAGGGATAGGCCTAGAAAGATCTTAAATTAAGAAACCGTAATTGGTTTCTAATCTCTGGCAAGGGAGGACTGGGGATTAGTGGCGATGTATTGACCAGCATAGAAATTGCTTTGGTCCACAATAGATCTATAGAGATCTTTGGTGAAAAACAGCGAATAAAAATCAAGTGACGTAAAATCAACTGTTTCCACCTGAATGCCGGGTTGGCCAGTGAATGGGGGAAGTAGGGGTGCTGCAGAAATGATGGGTTCCCAATTAGGATTGGCGAATGCAGCAGGAAGGGCACTTTGGGCTCGACAGGCCTGTGTTTGTCTTCGTCTTGGTGGTAGCAGGACACTACTTGTGCTTGCCACCTCACCAGCTTGAACTGCACTTATGGGACTCGCCACTTCACCACGTGTTACTGCAGTGCTGGTTTGACTAGGACCAGGGTGTACTAGGCCGCTGATGCTTGCCAGTTCACCAGAAGGAATAGCGGCACTAGTACTTCTCTGCTCCATACGAGAGCCCTGCGGTTCTTGCACCTCAACAGCAGAAGAAGATCGAGGTCTGGTACGCCTGACCTTGGCAGGGACCACAACTCCGTTGTCAGAGCTATCTGTCATGGAGCTGCTGTCGTCTACAGGATCATATTCTGAGCCTGAATCTGACAGATGAGTGACTTCCTCTTCACTGCAATGCTAAGAAACTTGTAGGCCTCTTCACTAGTGTACTTTCGATTTGCCATTTTGGGCTCTAAATTTAGTGGTACACTAGTGAGACTCACAGGTAAAAAAGCTCCTGACTGTTAGCGACTGATTCAAAAGCTACCAAAAAACTGTTAGCGATCACAGGGATCAGGCCTGACCCTGCGAACGCTGCAGTTATGTGTGTTTTGTTTTGTAAGTGACAGTGATCGATCGATACTGCACTTGGTTGGGCTGGGCTGGGCGGAGGGGCAATACGCTGGTGCTAGCAGGTATCTGGGCTGATCCTGCTAACACTGCGTTTTTGGGAACCCTAAACTACTGGGGACGCTAGTATAGATCTGATCAGATATTGATCCGTTCAGATACTATACCACTATGCTGTGTATGCTGTGTGCGTGGGTGTTAGCGGTACTGGCACTTACCTGACGCTGCCTGGGGCAAGGCAGACCCTATCTGACCCTAAAACCTAACTGTAATCACCTGCCGGGCGATCAGGGGGTTAAACCTTTATTAGGTAATAAACGGCGGGTGCCCTGACATAAAAAAACAAACTAACCAGCGTCACCCATAACGGTTATACGGTGATCACTGGTGAAAGGGTTAACTAGGGGGCAATAATGGGGTTAAAATCTTTATTAGGTAGGATATGGGGGTACCTGACACTATAAAAAGCTGACTGTGAACCTAAATACTTACCTTGCTACCTAGCGTCACCTGTGACACTAATAAGGCGATCAGAAAAAGATTGCTTAGTGACACTGGCGACAGGGGTTAACTGGGGGGTGATGAAGGGGTTAAACCTTTATTAAGGGGGGTAGGGGGGTACCCTAGACCTAAAGGGGCCTACTACTAACTGCCCTACCACTTATAACAGTCACAAATGACACCAATGCAGTAATCAGTAAAAAAATAAAAACTGCTATTTGTGTCACTGTGACAGGGGGTGCAGGGGGGGTGATTGGGGGGTGATTTGTGTGCCTGCGTGTTCTACTGTTAGTGTAGTATTGGTGCAGTCTTACTTGGATGTCTTCTCTCCTTGGAAGCCGGAACGAAAAGGCTTCACGAGGAGCGATTACATCACTTCCTCTGCTTCTGTTTACATTACAGAAGGAGAGGAAGCTTCTCATTTGCCAGGAGGGATCGCGAGGGGGTGGCCATGAATTAGTGGCCTCCCCCTCAGCACGGATTGCTCCTGGAACGATATCGACCACCTTGGGCACCGCCCACAGGAGGGGAGTAACATACCCATACGTTACTCTGCCTGCCTGTGCCATTCTGCCGCAGTATATCTGCGTGAGGCGGTTGGCAACTGGTTAATAATTATGCTACCAAAACTAGTGTGTGCTCTTAATAGCCTCCAGCATTGTTCCTGTTTCTTCTTGCTTTAGGCTGCCATTTTGCTGAAATCAGAACTTCCTTATTGAAAATGCCCCCCTCCTTGGTCTCAAAAACTATATATCACTTTCTGTAATTAAAATATGTACATTTCCAGCCTTGATTGTCTTGGCTCAACTAGAGAGGAAGGCTGACAGAAGCATTACATAGCTGAAGTTCACAGGTTACCATGAGAGAAGGGAGAGAGAATCCGGGAGATAAGGTAAGACACTATCCTTGTAAGTTTAAATATTGTGTCACCCTGGCAGTTTGTCCCGTCACCTCTCCTGCTTCTCTTTTCACCCTCCCTAATCCGTTTTCCCTCTGCACAGTCTGTACTAGTCCTCTTGCTTGCTTCCGCCCTCAGCAACAGTAAATCCTAAAGCTGCCAGCTGATCGGCCTCTAGTGGCTCTGTTTTTTGGCACAATGCCGGGAATAGAGAACAACTGAGCATGTGCAGAGCAGGGGAAGACTGCATTACTATATTTTAAAGTGGTTTTCTGTATTAAGATAAAAACCTTCTGTGATCAGGATCCCCCCTTCCCCCTTATACTTGCCAGAGCCGGATTTTGATCCAGCGTTGTGGGGACGAGAGCAGCAGCTCTCTTCTCCCTCTCCCTCCTTACTAGGCAGATTGATAGCAGTGGGAGCAATTGGCTCCTGCTACTGTCAATAAAATCCTGTGACAAAGGAGCGTGGACAGGGCAAAGCCCTGCTGTTTGCATCTATGGTTGCAGCCAGCAGGGCTCAGGGGCAAGCCCGTACGAGTACCCTCCCTAGCAAGCGGCTTGCTGGGGGGGGGGGGGGGGGACTCAGAGGCAGGAGGAGCCAGGAGTGCTGAAGGGCGACCCCAGAAGAGAAGAATCAGGGCTGCTCTTTGCAAAACCATTTGACCAGAGCAGGTAAGTATGACACGTTTTTAAGGTTTAAAATCACTTTAAACAGTTTATGCACTTAGTTTTATGTTGTACACAGCTATACCTGCAAAAGGAGCCAGCCTGAAGTGATCTATCAGGCTTTTATTTTCTGCCTTAAGTTCCAATTTCATGAACTTCAAGAAAAAAAATGTATACTAAGTAAAAAAATACAGTTTTCTTTAACCACTTCACCCCTCACACCTGTTCACCCCCAATAAGCCATAGCAATTTTTACATTTCTGCTAGGGACCTCTTTATTCAGCAATAACTTTGTCATTACTGAAGTTAAGCTATTACGTATATTGTTTTTTAAAGGACAAACCAGGCTTACTTTTCATGATATTGTCTTGCAACAATGATATGTTACTGCACATAAAATGCACACATTTTATTCTGTGATTTGTCCTTTTTAAAATGACACTAAAATTATGATTCTGGTACAAAGCATTTCAAAGTTCTATACAAATAAAAAACAAAAAAGTTTAAATATTATTAGTTAATAAAATGGAAATAAAAAAAATCAGGAGTTATATAGGGCTGAATAACATAAACTAAGGGTTAATAAAGCGTTAACCACTTCAGCTCCGGGAGGTTCACCCCATTCATGACCAGGCCATTTTTTGCGATACGGCACTGCGTTAATTTAACTGACAATTGTGCGGACGTGCGATACTGTACCCAAATTAAATTGATGTCCTTTTTCCCAAAAATAGAGCTTTCTTTTGGTGGTATTTGATCACCTCTATGGTTTCTATTTTCCTGCACTTTAAACAAAAAAAGACCAACAATTTGGGGAAAAAGAAAAACAATATTTCTTACTTTCTGCTATAAAACATATTCAGTAAAAAAAATGGAAAACATCTTATTTCTTCATCAATTTAGGCCAATATGTATTCTGCTACATATTTTTGATAAAAAAATCCCAATAAGCGTATATTGATTGGTTTGTGCAAAAGTTATAGCATCTACAAACTATGGGAGAGATTTATGGAAAACAAGTAATGGCGGCGATCAGCAACTTATAGCAGAACTGCGACATTGCGGCTGACAAATCAGACAATAAGTGACACTTTTTGGAGACCAGTGACACTAACACAGTGATCAGTGCTAAAAATATGCACTGTACTAATGACACTAGCAGGGAAGGGGTTAACATCAGGGGCAATCAAAGTGTTGAACGTGTGCCTAGGGAGTGCTTACTTAACTGTGTGGGTGTCTTGTGCCAGGCTGGAGGCTGAGGTGATGAGAGGGCTCCCCTTGCAGCTGAGTGCAGAGTACCTCTGGAGTTGGGGACAGAGGGTGCTATGCCCAGAGATGCACGGGTTGCCTGCCGGTGAAGCTGTCTGATGGTTCCAGAAGCGGACACCCAGGAGCAGAGAAGGTGATCACAGCCAATGATTCTCTGGGAGTACTGGCGGATCTTGACAGATGGATAAGCAGAGACAACATCAGAAGCTAGGCCGGGGGTGAAACACAAGAAGGCAGAGGCAGGAAGCGTAGTTGAGATCAAGCCAGGGTCAACCACAGGAAGTAAATCTGCAACAGGCAAGAGCAGGTCTGTGAAACAAGCTGGGTTCAGAGCCAGGAGAGAAGCCAGAGCAGGTCAGGGTAAGCCGGGGCGGTAACAGGTAATCAAACAGGAGCAAGGAACATAGGATACAGAGCTGACAATAATCCAACGATTTGTGAGAGCCACTGGAGTCCTTATATAGGCCAGCAAACACTGGTAATTAGGTTGTTTTGTGTACGTACGTTCATCATCGCGAACCTACATTCACTGTTGCGTGCCGGTCGCTCATGCGCATGAGCAGACTGGCACGGCCATGTTGGACATTGGCATAATTGCCGTTGTTCTCTGGATTCTTCCCAGACAGTGGGGGTGCTTGTACTATAGGAAGGCAGAGATCCGTGTCCTTTTTTTGTAGGAACACAGGATGACAACCTTTCCTTCTCACAGAACGGTGATCTGCCTTGTTTACATAGACAGACCGCCATTCTGCCTGTGAGCAACACAGCAAACAAAAAACGTTAATATGCCCACATGACAGCCTGGGGAGTTCCAAGAACCTCCTGTAGGACTTTACCCCCAAAACTTTCAACTTTTCATAGGCTTGTATGATGATCTGTTGTAAACACTGAGAAATGGTGGAACAAGAACCAGGTTGCCCCTTATGGGGACCCTCAAGAATTACAAAAGGAGAATCAATCCATCTGACAGGAGATGTAGCTGCAAAATAAACACAAACTGCTTTACCACATCTAAACAATGAAGACAGATCTCCTTGGGATAATGGGATAGAAGTACAAAGTTATCAGAGAATGCCTATCAGATGTTTGGCTCCCAGAAATGCGCATGCGTGCAAACTTATTAGCAGAATAGTGAACAGGTGCACAGGAATGCACACAAGCTCACACTCAGTGCATTATTTTGGCGCCAGACGGGCTTTTTAAGGATGCGCCTGCTCATGCTTTAGTGCTGACTGGTCTTTCAGCTATTCCCTGTGTCCTTCTGCTACTCTGCTTGTTCCCTTGTTGACCTGGCTTGCCTCTGACCTGAACTTGGATCCTGATTCTGCCTTGTTGCCAGTTCCTGACCCTGGCTCCGTTCCCGACCACGTCTTTGTCTTATGATTCTGTATTTCGCTGCCCCCCTGCTGCTGACCTTGGCTATTCCTATGACCACGCTTCTGTTGCTGGCTCTGTTCCCACATCCAGTTCGAGTGCCTACCTGATCGGCTCTGCTCACCACAGTGAGTTCCTGTCTCAAGTCTGCTGGAAGCTATGACAAACCTAGCATCTGGAACCTGCAGCCCATGTGGATTGCCCCTTTAACTTAAGCTAGATCTCTGTGCACAGTTACTGTTCCTGACCTGATGTTCTGCCAGCCTGCCTGGGACTGCATTGCCTGCTGCAAGCACTCCTATCAACCCCTGCTGGCATTCGTGTTCCTCCTGTCACTTGGTACCCTCTGCTCCATCTTCAGTGAGACCTGGGCTGGAGATACAAGAGAGACCAACCTAGTAATTTCAGTCTTTGATCAGGTATGTGACAAAAGTGCTGTTCAAGTACTGTAACATCCTCAGCGGAATAGTCATTGTTTCATTGTGGCAAGAAATGGCAGATTTCTCAGTGGGAACTGCATATTGGTCAGAAAAGCATTTGGAAAGGTAAAATAGCATGTCAGGTGTATTCCAGGCTTGGTACAGAATAGGTAACAAGAGTAATTTCGGATACAGGTTGCTCCAGTTTTACTTTCAATATCTTTATTGTCCTTTTATAAAGACAAACAAAAAGACAGAACAATATTGCTAATGTATGTATAGTACAAAAACAAGAATGAAGAAGACAAAGATGTCTCTCAAATACATCATAGACTGAAAGGGTACAAGAGTAGTCATGGGGGCAATAACCCTTGCAAAACGTCCATATAGTCCACCACCTGTTAATAAAAGCAAAGTAGCTTTTTTTTAATAAAAACATCAGACAATTGATACCCCTACGTGCTGCCTAAGACCTTAAAGGCCAAGAAGGCTTGCATGGAATGAAAGAGAATAGAAAAGTGAAAAGGAGAGAAAAAAATAACTGGCCTATTTGAAGCAGAGACACTCTTTCCCTAAGCCAGAAATATCCATTAAGTTTCAAGCTAAATGTTCATGTATCCAGTCCATGGTTCCCAGGTCTTTTCAAACCTCCTATTGTTAATGCTAACAATGTTATCATGGAGCATAACGCACAAGATTTTCTTTCTTAGCTTGCATGAGGGACAAAGAAGGTCTCTTCCACAATTTAGCTATAGTCATTTTGGCCCCCAAAAAGATGAAGAAAACCAAGCGCAGTGAACTTTTCAGAGATGTTATCTAGCGGAATTTTGAGAAGAGCTATGAGGAGCATTTGTGAGACAGACACTCCTGTAACCTTGCTCAATGACGCAAAGACCCCCATTACAGAAGCTGCAGATTCTGGGGCATTCCCACCAGACATGGTATGTGGACCCTTGCAGATTATGTCCTCTGCAGCATAATGAAGAGGAGGAGGGGTACAATTCAGCCAGTGAAGTTGGGACTAAGTACCATTGTGAGAGAACCTTTAGGTTAGCTTCCACCAAGGCAAAATCCATGACACCAGTAAATGAACCTAAAAAACTTTTATGCAGCAGGTTAAGTTCTCTTTCCTCTGAAAGGTCCCTCTCCCAGTTCAGCATATAGGAGAATTTAGGTGGAGTGCCCAAGAGTAGCTTATAAAAAACAGATTTACCACCCCGTTGACCTGCGTCCTCTGTACACCATTTTTTCATATGGGGTTACTGTATATCAATCCTGCATTTCTGGTATAATAGATCGTAAGAAATGGGCTATCTGTAGCAATCTAAAGCGCTTTGTATGAGGCATTTAAAGAGTTTCCTCACAAAACCCCATCGTAAAGGGCCCTCTGTGTAAAATAGTGACCCATTTCGTATAGCCCCTTCTCCAGCCACCACTGAAAGGCCTTAAAGTGATTGTAAAGTCTCGTTTTTAAAAAAACAAACATGTTATACTTACCTCCTCTGTGCAGTTGGTTTTGCACAGGGCAGCCTGGATCCCCACAGTCAGCATCTTCCTATGGGGGCACTGGAGACGAGTCACAGCTCTGTGTATCCATTCAGACACAGAGCTCCAACTGGCCCTGCCCCCTCTCTTTCCTGATTGGCTGACTGAGTTTAATTGACAGCCGTGGGAGCCAATGGTGCCGCTGCTGTGTCTTAGCCAATCAGGAGGATTGTCCAGGACAGCATAGACATTTGTGGACATTGCTGGAGAGAGATGGGGCTCAGGTAAGTAATTAGAGGGTGCTGGGGAGGCTGCTACACACAGAAGGTTTTTTTTTTTTATCTTAATGGATAGAATCCATTAAGATAAAAAACCTTCTGCCTTTACAACTCCTTTAATGTCCAACCCTGATGGAAGAAATGTATTATTAAAAATGTGTGCCAGTGCGCAAGGTTGCTCCAGTTTAAAAACGTGTATTCTGTGTCAAGTACTGATACAGTACAGGTACGCCTCACTTAAAGCGGCATTCCACCCACTTTTTCAACTAGGTCTTAAAGGTAAGACTACACCTCTACCCCTCATTTTTGGCTAATGATTTTTTTTCCTTCCTACCTTTAATGAAGTACATAATGTAATTCTGCCCCATCTTCGTCGCAGCCCAGGGTGTCATTTCCTGCTGCTCGCCCACTGCCTTCTGGGACCTATGTGTGTCCCAGAATATGACGGGACCATTCAGAAAGTACTGTGCGACTCGCGCATGCGCAGTAGGAAACCTGTGCATGTGTGGTAGGAGTTGCGCAGTAGGAAACCGGCAGTGAAGCCTGAAGGCTCCACTGCCAGTTTCTCTTAGAATGGTGGCGGCTGCACCAGATCCGATGGTCGGATCGGCCTCAGGAGGCCGACATCGCAGGCTCCCTGGACAGGTAAGTTTCCTTATTAAAAGTCAGCAGCTACAGTGTTTGTAGCTGCTGACTTTTAAAAAACAAATGTTTGCAGCTGGAACACCGCTTTAATGATTAGGTTCCGTTCCAGTGACCGGGTCGTTAATCTAATTGGACGTTAAACGAAGAGCCACAAGTATTCAATATTTTAAGCATAACTTTACTGTACTGTATTGTGAAAAAAAGGTCTAAACACAAAACTTCAGCTCAATAATGTTTTAATTTGCATAAGTACAGAACACAAACTAAAATTCTGTACTGTACTGTACAATACAATGATGTATAGCGTGTCGTTCGGATGGGGATAGCTGGTCATAAGTCCGGTTGGTCGTTAAACAGGTAAGTTAAATTGAGGAGTATCTGTATCTTTAGAACAGATGTATTCAAACCTTTCATCACAAGAGGCATCCTTAGCTGAGTACTCAGAGGCAGCTGCAGGAACATCCACTGCAGGAAGAGAAGATGTAGAAGTATGCTCACGACCCCTTCTTTCTGAGTCTGTTATCATGGCACTGATTTTGTTCATAAAATCTAGAATACCTTTAAAAAATCCCTGCCTGGATAATGCATAGAAGAGAATTACATCTGAGGGAGCTAGGTAAGACTCTGAGAAGTGTGTGGACTCAAGCAGGGGACAAAAATCCAGGCTATTTGCATCCATGAGCAGGGACGCTGCAGGCTACCCTGGAGATGTTAGCGGAGTGGCCCATAGGATCGTTTCCTTTGCACTTAGGATCCAACAAGTTACATTACAACTGAGACAACATTTATATACGCACCAAGGAAGAGCTGAAGACCCACAAACCAGCTGATGAAACCTGGAGAGGTTATGTGGGCATTGGTCACTGTAAGCAGCAGGAAGAAAAAAACCTAGGTAAAAAATTGTATGACCCTTGTGAGTAGAGCAATAGCAGGAAAAATACTTTATTACGTTGAAAACAGAGAAGAGATAGTGAAGAGTGCATGCATGATGCTGCAGTTATATGTTGCGTTTGATATAAAATATACGATTTTTCAGGTTCGTCTGAGCATGTTTTTCAAACGAATGCCTTGGTAACAATGGGAACTGTTGACAGTTGACAGTTTGGTTGTTAAAGCGAGTTCCACCCAAAAGTGTAACTTCCCCTTGTTGTACTCTTCCCCCTAGGGGGGAAAAAACATAAAAGGGTGGTAAAAAATTAGTCCCAACAGTGAAAAATATAGAAACGATGAAGAATCCGTAAATAGACTCATCCAAAAAGTGTTCAAAACAAATAAAAGTGAGATTAATCGGTCACACAAATAGCGACTTGTGAGAAGATCCACCACCGTATGTGCTAAACGCTTACCAGATGGCAAGCTTTGGATAGCTTGTAGGTAGCCTGACAATCAATGGTAAGTAGCGTCACACCACGGCTTCTCAGTGAAGAGCCAGAAACACACAGGGTTGCTCCATCCAATAGGCGATCAGTAGGCAGGACCCCAAAAAATAATAAAACAACGGCTCTCCATAGTGTAAATTGAACAATAGCAGCAGCCAGCCGGCTTACAGACACCCGTTCGGGATGAGGTAGTCAGCGATGACGTCAGCGCGTCAACCTTCCTTTCCTTTCGTTTTACAATTTTTTCCTTATCAGGTAGCACGGTATACAATTTTTTTCACCTTTAGGGGGGAGGGGGGACAGGATACCTGTCTTTCACAAGTATCCTCTTCACACTTCCGGGAGCCTCAGCTGTGGGTATTGATGTCAGCGCCTGGGCTCCCTCCTCCTTCACAGGCCGCCGGGCCAGTAGGAGAGAGGAGCGGAGCCTTGCGCATGTGCAGTAGGGTTCCCGGCGTGTTAAGCCATATGGCTTCACTGCCGGGTTCCCTTACTCGCAATAGAGGCAGCATGAACACGACATCGCTGGACTCCAGGACAAAAAAGTGTCTGATTATTAGAAGTCAGCAGCTGCAGTATGTGCAACTGCTGGCTTTTAATTTTTTGCAGCAGTGGCCTCCACTTTAAGGTAAATGAGTTTGTAACCATTGTCAAAAACTAGTAAACAAAAGCCAAAATAAAAGGAGCAGTAGAGGAATATTCTGTAATAAGCGAAGAAGAAGGTGCCTGGTCTCCAGGAGCAATGGAAATTATGATTACACAGTAACCGGAGTTAAGTAACTTTTAAGTGTATTTCTACTGTTACAGACCATAGGCTGTTTATTTGCTAGGCATTTTGCTTGTTATAGATATCTGTCAGTCTTGTATTGTATTCCTAATATTGAAATAATTTTGTATGTACAGCATCTTTGTATAGTAAAAGCACATTTACACACTGCAGAAGTCTTAGCTTCCTTGCTTATACCACAAAGTAACCTTGCTAGATAGACGCAAGCAAAACAAGTTAGTGATGCAGATAGAAAGGAGGAATTTAGTGGGACTTTAAATGAGGGTACGCCATGTTAAGATAAAATGACAACATAAGTGGCCTGGCGTGCAACTGAGATGGACGTGTGTTAGAGGAGCTCCCGGAACGACACAGCCTAAAGCCGGACAACCCGAGAGCACAGACCCGGAGATGGGCAAGCTGACACAGCACACACCACACTCCAGATCACGCCGCAATTCCGCAGCTGTCGCCGCCTCGAGAAACATAGCTGATCTCCTGAAAGCCCAGCCATCCCCACGAGGCAGCGGCATAGGCCCCAAGATGGCGCGGGCACCGCAAGACGAGGAGGACTTCAGCGAGGACTCCCAATCTACACAGGAGGACTCAGGTAGGGGACGTAATCGCTCTAATAAACCCCTTACATTCGATGACATGACCGGAATTGCCGCAGATATAAAGGCTACTTTCTCCGCGGCCATCACGGATCTTAAATCTAACCTACTCTCACTGTCTGACAAGATGGAGAATGTGGAGGCGGCGGGCAAGCGTAGAGACAGGGCCATATACAGGCTAGAAAAGGTTGCCGATTCCCATGCTGAACAATTTATTGAAATAAATAGGCATTTGGAGGACCTTGACAACCGCGGGAGGAGGAACAACATTAGGGTAAGGGGGATCCCTGAGTCTGTAGACTCTGACCAAATTATACCAGCGTTGCAGCGTGTATTTAACTCTCTTTTGGAAAGACAGGAAGACATGGGCATAGAATTCGTTCGAGCTCACAGAGCCCTTAGAGCCAGAGGCCCAGATACAGCACCCCCCAGAGACATCATTTGCTGCCTTCAGAGCTTCCCACTTAAGGAGGAAATCATGCGAAAAGCCCGCAGAAATGACCAAATTGTTTTTAATGGTGAACACATTATGTTATTCCAAGATCTCTCCCAAATAACCTTACGCAATCGCAGAGCCCTGCGACCCCTACTGGACAAGCTCAGGGAACTTGATCTGCGCTACACTTGGCGCTTCCCCTTCGCACTTGTGGTGATGCAGGCCGGTAAACAATATACCTTACGCTCGCCAGCGGACTTAACAGGTTTCTGCGCAAGTCTGGGCTTTGACAAAGTGGATTTACCGGAATGGTACCAGGAGTTTGTTCTTCCTCCGCCCGCAAGAAGTCCCCACGCCTCAACGACTTCCACTCCAGAGAAGCAGCTCCCCAAAAAGCTGAAATATGGCCGTGGAGGAGGCCAACATTCAGGGACTCCCAACAGGAGACAAATCCCGCCTGGATCTCAATTGGAGGATTGAAGCTCCAGAAGCTTAGTTTCGAAGTTTGGTGCACTATCTTTTATATGCCCGCACTATAGGTCAGTCCTTGGTCAGCCATTCAATCGATTTGACCAGGGCCCTCTTTTGCTAATTTAAGGCAAGCAGAAGTCTTACCCAAAATAAAGAAATAAAGTTTGCTCGAAGCCCTCCGCAAGGTGTTGGTGACTAGGAAGAAAATATCCTTAAGGGAGGTCTCTGCTTGGGAGATAGGAAAAGACAAAGTCATTATATTTTGGGCTCCAGCCAACATGAGACTATCATACAGAAATGCCGAGGGATCTGACTGATAACCAAACACGCAAGCGCTTTGGATAATCTCCGGGAAGATGTAGTGGCCTGCAAAGGGCTTACTACTTTGTGTTTTTTTTTTTTTTTTTTTTTTTTTTTTTTTTTTGATATTAGGGTTGATCCTTCAAGACATTTGCTCTTATACTTATCTGCCTATTTTTTACAGGCTGTGTCGTTCTTTTACTATAGTTCCATATTGTTTGGTTTACATTACTAAAGTTTGGTTTTTGAACAAACATACTGTTCTTACAGAACACAGTGGCCCCGTGTACAGGACTCAGGTCTTCTCCACGACACCACTTGACGTGATCTGTCCATTTTGGTGGCATACCACCCACAAACCCACAGAGTACACTTGGGTTGCTGCTCTTGCACCCTAGGTGTACTACTCAATAGCTTTAGAAACGTGTTCAGCATCTAAAGTTTATTACCTGTGTATCTCTCCATTATTATAGGATTCGTTGCCTATTCTGAATCTAACTCTTTCAACTCTTTCTCCTATTATCTCTATTCCTCTGTGCTTGGGCCTCCCTGGGGTCCCCCCCCCCCCCCCCCCCCGGCCGACTGGCCGACTGTGCAAACTTTACATAACCTCTATTTTGTGATTGCAGACTTGAATTGAGAAGCCTTCCACACATCTAATACGCAGAGATGGCATACTCCTCACTGGGAAAAGGGCCTATGGTAATCTCCCACAACATTAAGGGATTGAACATTCCAGAGAAGCGGGCTTCACTCCTTAGAGAATTGAAAAAAGGTAGGCCTAAATTTGTCCTCCTACAGGAAACACACTTTCGCACCAACCAAATTCCTAGAATTACCAACACATACTTCAACAGAGCATATCACGCCACTAATGACCTAGCAAAAACCAAAGGGGTGACCATTTTACTCAGCAAAGACAACCCCTTTATCCTCACTGACCGACTGTCAGACCCAGAGGGTCGATTTATTTTCATTAAAGGCAAATACGGAAATGGGACTGTGACGCTGGCCAATGTGTACTTCCCTAATGTTGCTCAAGTCGCCTTTTGCCAAAGGGTCACACATGAACTGAAGGGCTTTGCAGCGGGAACGTTGATCATGGGGGGAGATTTTAATGTCCCAGTCAATCCAACCATAGACTCATCCAATGGAAAGTCTTGTATCACTTACAGGGCTCTCAAAACAATTAAAAGATACCTAAACTCTTTACAACTAGTAGACTCATGGAGATTCTTACACCCAGACACCCGGGATTTCACGTTCCATTCTGTCCCCCATGATCGATATTCCCGCATTGACTATATATACATTTCCCAGAGAGATCTACAGAAGGTGAAGGGGGCACACATTGGCATTCAGACAATCTCTGATCATGCACCTGTCTCCTTAGACTTGGACTTATTGAACACCCCACCCAGAGCCAACACATGGAGACTAAATACCTCTTTACTAACAGACCCTGACTTATTGCCACGTATAAGAGAGGCTATCTCTGAGTTTTTTTCCCACAACAACACTCCTGAAATGGACCCAATGATGATTTGGGAAGCACATAAGTGCACGATCAGAGGAGAACTAATTAAACTAGGGGCACAACGTAAGAAAAAACAAGAAAAAGAATTAAAGGACCTAACTGACAAAATAACTAACCTAGAAACTGCACACAAGCAATCTCTGGCAATTCAGACAGCCACAGAATTGCTAGAAGCCAGGAAAAAGCTCCAAGACCTATTCCACATTAAAACACAACGATCCCTTTTTTTTAAAAAGCGAATATATTACGAATCGGGGGACAAGACCGGACGGTTTTTGGCCAGAGCCCTAAGGGAGGCTTGCTCCACCAATGTGATCTCTGGAATTAGGTCTCCGGAGGGAGTTTTGGAGGTAACCTCAGATGCTATAGCCTCTCAGTTCCATACATATTATTCCAAACTATACAACTTAACGAGACAAAATAAACCCCATACGGTACTTACCGATAGATCGCAGGCCATACATGACTACCTGACAGACAGTGGTTTACCGAGATTAGAGACGGATGAGACGACTCCTCTAGAGGAACAGATATCGCTGACGGAAATTCTTGGGGCCATTAAAGGACTCAAATCTGGAAAGAGCCCGGGGCCGGACGGATATACATCTGCTTACTACAAGACCTTTAGTGATATACTGTCTGACCCGTTAAGGAAAGCCTTGAACTCCCTCTCCACACCTAGACAAATACCCACCGACTTTCTGGCAGCTCACATAACAGTAATTCATAAGACCGGTAAGGACCCTACGGAATGCCAAAATTATAGGCCCATTTCACTATTAAACTTAGACCTCAAAATACTAACCAAGATACTAGCCAATAGACTGCAACCACTTCTTCCCCATTTAATAGGCCATGACCAAGTGGGCTTCATGCAGGGAAGAGAGGCAAGAGACAACATTATGAAGGCATTGCTCCTAACACACGCGGCACACTCTCAGGGAATCGAGGGCCTTCTCCTGTCCACGGACGCGGAGAAGGCCTTCGATCGGGTTTCTTGGGACTACATGTTAGGGGTGTGTCGCCATGTGGGTTTGGGACCACATATGTTAACCTGGATTACAGCGCTTTACCAAAACCCGTCCGCTAGGATTAAAGTCAACGGCACACTGTCAGACAAAGTTATGATTTCCAATGGCACCAGACAGGGCTGCCCCCTGTCGCCGCTGTTGTTTATCCTCTCTTTGGAGCCCTTTATCAGAAAGGTTAACAGGAACGAATCCATTTCTGGCTTCAAAGTGGATGACAAAATCTATAAAATAGCCGCCTATGCGGACGACCTTTTGTTTTTTCTTACCAAGCCACATACCACAATCCCAAACTTAATGGAGGAATTCACAACTTATGGATTCATATCAAACCTCAAAATCAATTACTCTAAGTCTGAGGCAATGAACTTAACACTACCAGAAAACACGCTGGCCAGAACTCAGGGAAATTGTAAGTTCCGCTGGGTAGCAGATGAACTCAAATACCTAGGAGTGGGGATACCCTCGAATCTGTCAAAGACCTTCGAGAAAAACTTCCCCCCTATGCTGAAAGGCATTGCCTCAGACTTACGAAGTTGGAATTCTAAATTTTTCTCCTGGTTTGGGAGGGCGGCTATCCTCAAAATGGTCATCCTCCCAAGGTTACTATACCTGTTGAGATCATTGCCTGTGGAGATCCCATTAAAATTTTTCAAGCAACTGCAAGCCATCCTTACGGGTTTTCTGTGGGGTCAGGGGAGGCCTAGAGTCAAATTTTCTCTCCTGACCAGACCCAAGAAGCGAGGGGGCATGGGGTTGCCGCATTTTTTCAATTATTACCTAGCCTCTCACCTCACTAGGGTCATTGACTGGCACTGCCACAGAAAATCAAAGCACTGGGTACAACTCGAGGAATCACTGACCCCAGGCGGTCTTAGGTTCTCTCCCTGGATTCCGTGGGGAGGACTACACAAATCCACACAGAAACACCCAATGACGGGGGTTACCTTGAAAGCTTTTCAGACGATAATTAAAAAATTTGACCTGACAACGCAGTGGTGCCCAGTGACTCCACTCCAAAATAACCCTGATTTCGCCCCGGGCCAGACAGGTAAAGAGTTCCGAGCTTTAGACACCTCTAAATTACTAACCGCAGGAGACTGCATAAGAAACGGGAAGATTAAAGACTACTTAGAGCTGAAAGAGGAGACAAACACCCCACACTTATCTAGATGGTCCTATTTTCAAATCCGTAGTTTCATCACTGATAGGACCAAACTACCCCATTTCCGGAGACCTATGACCAAACTAGAGACAGTTTGCCACAGAGGAGAGGACTTTGGCGGGGCAACCTCTATTGCCTATTCCTGGCTTCAGAACCCTGACACTGTCAAGGTTGACAGATTCAGAGTGGAATGGACTAAAGCCCTACAGAAAGACATCACTGATAATCAATGGCAGACGGCCTGTTCACTAGCACATAAATGCTCCATTAGCACCAAATTACAAGAGACGGCTTATAAACTGCTGACCCACTGGTACATCACACCATATAAACTCAATAAATGGTCACCTGAGGCTTCAGATAGATGCTGGCGCTGTGAAAAAGAGCCGGGCACTCTCATTCATATATGGTGGCAGTGCCCTGCTCTCGAAAACTTCTGGACAGAGGTAAGGGACATTATACGGCAGATAACGGAAACACAAATTAACTTAGATGCAGCATGCTGCCTACTCCATATCTCAAATTTCCCCTACAAAAGATATAAAAAGTCTCTAACGATACATCTTCTGAATGCAGCGAAAGCACTAATTCCGACACGCTGGAAAAACACCCAAGCTCCCTCAATTAAGGAGTGGCTCCGGAAGGTCTCTGAGATCTGTCGTATGGAAGACTTTCTGGCCCAAACTTCAGACAGTATAGAAAGATATCATAAAATTTGGACCCCGTGGCTTCTCTTCAGGTTCTCTTCGACACATGATTCCCTCATGAACACTTGAGGAGTGTTAAAAACATTTCTGGGTTGGGGAGCCTCTCGGCCTCCCTTCGGGGGGTCGGGCTGCGTGGGGGGGGTGGGGGGGGGCTCCGCTGGGACGCATTCGGGCACATTCTATTTCTATTTTTTTTTCTTTTTTCTCTCTTTTTTATCCTCTTGTTCTCTCTTACTCCTTTCGCTCTCTTTTCTATTTGAACAAAATTCAAAGTATATGAAAATGATTGACTTACATGGCTCTCAAAGTTAACAGTTGATTAGATTTTCAACTTTAAGTGTTTCATTTGCTACAATTTATTATATAATCATAGAAACTGTTGCCGTAACCACGAATATTCATTCTTATCTCTATGGTACCAACACAGGTTATTAAAACTAATACGCTATGCAATATACATGTACCTAGATGTGAACAACTGTACTCATTATTACTAATCAAATGTAGTGAATATGTTATGCAGATACGCATTGATGAATAGCTATGCATGTTAACTGTCATTAATCTTCAATAAAATTCTTTAAATGAAAAAAAAAAATGACAACATAAAAATGAAATTACAGTACCATGGTTTATTTATTACAGTCTAGAATACATATCAGATATTTTGTATCAAATAGATAGGTAGTCACCGGACTTACACTAAATATGCTGCTCATAGCATGCAATACAAATAAAAAATAGACATGGCAAATAATTTTGTATGTACAGCATCTTTTGTATAGTAAAAGCACATTTACACACTGCAGAGGTCTCAGCTTCCTTGCTTATACCACAAAGTAACTTTTCTAGAGAGATGCAAGCAAAACAATTTGGGGGCTCGTGCCGTGATCTGTGCTATAATTCAACTGAAGCAGACCTGTTTTTTTCTGTGGCGTGTTGTGTAGCTTGTGCTAGGTAAAGATGCTGCGTAAGATGTTTAGGAAAAGCAAGGCTGCAGAGGGTTCAGGTGGCCAGAAGGAAGTGTGCAGCTTACTTATCTGGGCCAGAGACAATGAGCGAGAGCGTCTTGCTAAAGAATTTGTGAAGTATGATTCTCCCTTGAATATGACTTGGGGTGATAAAATCGCAGATCATTTTGTAGATTTTAGCCTTAAAGGATCACTAAAGATATATATTTTTTTAAATAACAAACATGTTATACTTACCTCCACTGTGCAGCTCGTTTTGCAGAGTAGCCCCGAACCTGGTCTTCTGGGGTCCCTCGGCGGCTGTCTTGGCTCCCCCCCCGCAAGGACTCAACACCTTCATGCGAGCTCCCTCGCATGGTGTTGAGTGCTTGCAGGCACGCTCCTGTGATACAGCCGGCGGCCATAGCCGCTCACTATATCACTCGTCCCTTCCCCCCCGCCGCGCCGCATCATTGGATGTGATTGACAGCAGTGCGAGCCAATGGCTGCGCTGCTTTCAATCCATCCACTGTAACCAATCAACGGCAAAGAGGATGTTGGGGGTGAGCGCGGGCCTTTCGATGGGGCCAGGTAAGTAAAACGGGGGGCTGGGGGGGGCAGTATACCTTTATCTAATTTATTTTTTGTAGTTTAATACTATTGTGCCTCTAAAGTCCCATGCCTAGAGTTTTTCTTTTATCTATAATCAGTATTGTCAGATGTTTTTTCACTGAAAAAACTTTTACCTTACAACCCTTTTAAGGGGTTGGATTTAAGTAAAAAAGAGAAGAGAACAGTGTCCACAGTGAGTTGGTACTTCCTTTAAGCTATTTATACCGAATCACATAGAAGGGAGAAGGCAGAGGCAGAAGTTAAGGTATTAAAAGACCAGCTAACAGTTGCTTCAGAGTGTGTACCTTCAACCGCTAGTCGGGCTGATGATTTGAAAGAGCGGTGTGCAGCCCTCATGACCAATTAAATTAATGCCTTAAGGAAAAGGAAGGGTCATAAACCTGTTAGTAAAGCCAGAGTATGTGCCATTGTCACATCCCAAAACTGGGATTGTGAGGATGTGCTCTCCTCAAATGATAGTGAGGATGAGGAGATAGAATTTGATATGTCAGATGATGATCTGCTAGTGGGAAAGAAAAAATATGCCAGACCTCTCATTACTAAGCATAGGAAATGACAACATGATAGAGAGGATATGGCAGATGGGGAGGTGCATTATCGCAACCCCAGAGATGTTGAATTTAAAGAAGTACGAGAGTTTAAACAAACTAAACTCCACAAGCTGGAAAAATAATACAAAGGTCCGGGGAGCCCATATTGAGTTTGCTCCTACGGTTCTGGGATGAAGGGGCGGACAATGTTGTTTTGTCAGGTAAGGAAGAAGTGGCTATGGGAGTGTTAACCCGTGATCCACAATTACATCAGGCAATGCGAAAAGCCAGAGAGTTTAGTGTGAATTTTTCACTGTTATGCCGCATACACACGATCGGATTTTCCAACAACAAAACCGTGGATTTTTGTTCGAAGGATGTTGGCTCAAACTTGTCTTGCATACACACGGTCACACAAATGTTGGCCAAAAATTCTGAACGTGAGAACACGGTGACGTACAACACGCACGACGGGACTATAAAAAGGAAGTTCAGTAGCCAGTGAGTGCGCCACCCTTTGGGCTCCTTCTGCTAATCTCGTGTTTATCTCGTGTTAGTAGAAGTTTGGTGAGAGACGATTCGTGCTTTTCAGCCTTGTGCTTTTCAGTTCGTTTCTGCTTGTCAGTTTGTGCTTGTGGGTTCGTATCTGTTCTTCAGTGCGTGTTGTCAGTTTATATTTATAGTTCGCTTCTGTTTTTCAGTGCATTCTTGTCCACTCGTTTCTGATTTTTAGCTCATTCTTCTCAGGTCCTTTCTGATTTTCAGTGCGTTCTGTTAGTTCGTTCTGACCAACAGACTGTTTTCTACCCATGTTCCGGTTACGTTCTCGTCTGAGAGCTTGTGCCGTTGTTGGGCTTGGTGTTGGAGTTCTTGCTTTGACCCAAGTCTAGTCCATGAACAGGGTGAGGAGGAGTTCATGGACCAAGAATTGGCTGCTCCAGCGTGACCAATTCTCTCACATGCCTTTGCTGCGGGAGATCCAGGAGAATAATCCTGATGATTTCAGGAATTATCTCCGGATGACGGACTCCGTTTTTCACCATCTGCTGGCTTTGCTTACCCCCTATATTACCAAGCAGGACACCTGCATGCGGCAAGCCATCAACCCCCGAGCAAAGGCTCGTTGCTACCTTGTGGTAGTTGGCAACGGGGAGAAGTCTCCAGGATATTGCGTTTACGACTGGGATCTCCCCCCCCCAGGCTCTGGGAATCATTATTCCAGAGACCTGTTCTGCCATAATTCAGGTCCTGCAGAAGGACTATATTAAGGTAAGTTTTATCCTTTAACATCACATTCTATGTATTTAATGTTTGCTAATATATTGTATTTATTTCATCATTCCCTAAATATCATGATTGTAATATGCTGTGAATGTCCTCTTTGTCCTCATGCATGCTGTAAGCTTTTAATGCTCCTTTTTTGTCCTTCATGCATATTTGCCTTCACTAACCTCCTCAGCATGCTATCCTGGGCCCATACACACCTAGCCTAGTCACTTAACAATGTCTTTTGTCAGCTCCATCGCTAGTGCTTACCTTAAACACCCCCTAAAATGTGTCCAAATAGGCTACTTTCACACTGGGGCATTGAAAAAATGTCTATTTAATGCCTAGCGCTATTGCTGCGTTTTAGATGTGCTTTTACCGCGTTAGCCCTAAATTTAGTGCTAACGCGCTAGCGTTTTTGACGCGCTTTTGTAGCGTTAGCTTACAATCCCAACCCATTACATCACATCCTGTACACTTCCTTGTATTTCGTGGCTGAACAAAGAGAAAATGGGGTTTACTGAGGTGCTGTTGCTTTTTGTGCTAATGTTTTGGGAACATATCCTGAAACAGAGGCAGGAATGTCGCTATTGTATCCATCCCATCCTACAAACGCACTCCTCAAGAGGACAATTTGTGTTGCTCTATCAAGACTTGAGAGAGCACCCATTAAAGTTCAAAAATTACACACGGATGAGCATGGCAGCGTAAGTGATATTATCCCATCCTATTGAGACTAGTCCCAAATCCTTAACCCTAACCCTAATCCCGCCCCCACTAGTCCCAAATCCCTAATCC
Organism: Aquarana catesbeiana; assembly: GCF_042186555.1. NCBI lineage: Eukaryota > Metazoa > Chordata > Amphibia > Anura > Ranidae > Aquarana > Aquarana catesbeiana. The sequence goes on along the minus strand of NC_133326.1, from coordinate 115,400,338 downwards.
CTGGATTATGGTTAGCAGTGTCTTTTCTACATTTTTTAAAACAATTTTCATATTTTCTTTACCAGATTTGACTTTCTGCTTGACATCTTAACCCCAGACTTGTTAAGACAGGATACCAATTGCAGGGTGGCAATATCACCATGTGAACATTTACTTATAACGCTAAGGTAAGTATATATGAATAATTAATAAGTGTACATTTTTTGTTAAATTATATATTTATAAGCACCCTGAATTGAAGCATGAAAATGCTGTCATCCATTTGTATCCTGATTTCTCGCCATAACTGCAAAAGAAAAGACGCTCCTTTACAGATATCCGCAGATGCCTGAGGGAGAAAGGTCTGATTTATAGCATGCTGTATCCTAGCCGTCTACAGGTACTTCATCATGGAGCTGCAAAATTCTTTGAATCCCCTGCAGAGGCTGGATGCCATCGCCTAATGCTAGGATCCGATGGTGGAATCTGTCTCATGAAAAAATGTGGATTAGGCCTGGAAGATACTTATCTTCATGTGGTACTGATGTTGGGAGTGGTGGTTCCTGCTGATGCGGCACCTTTTGGAATCCTGTTGTCACAAAGTTTTTTGTCCCCCTGGCGGTCTGCAGTATAGGACAATGTCTGAGACTTGCCATCCGTGCACTGCAGGAGCTTCAGGTACTGTTCTAAATGTTTGCACTACATACAAGTCTTCCCGAACCCCCTTTTTTAAGTGGATAGACTCTTGGAACGTTCCACTTTTTGTTCACCAAGTTGATGGGAATAAAGTTTCTCTGGCGGTTTTGCTCTTTTTTTTGGTTCTGTTCGCCTGGAGCAAACAGGGAGTTGGGTTCTTTGAATGTTTTTTTTTTAATTATTTTTTGCAAGTCCTTTTTTAATTTTTTTCTCTTTTGTGTTTTTTGTTGGGGAAGAATAACTGCTTTTTATGCTTCCCTCTGTGGCTCACCTCACTGGTGCGAACACATGGGGATGTAACTTGCCTATCAAGATATATGCTGTTCATTTGTAGTGATGTGATGCTCTATTGCTCTCTGTGCCCGGGTCCCTCCCCACTGACCTCCTCAATTTACAGGACAGCTCTTGTCCTTATCCAATACATAGCTCCACTTTATGAGTGATCTCAAACTAATCTCGTGGAATGTCCGCGGATTAAATTCCAAATTTAAGCGTTCATTGGTCCTCCAGTACCTCAAATCCCTGAATCCCCACATTATCCTCCTGCAGGAAATCCACCTAGTGGGTAACAAAATTTTATCCCTGAACAGGAACTGGGTACAGAGAGCCATACATTCCACGCACTCTTCATATGCCAGGGTAGTGGCCATTTTAATACATAAGAAATTAGCTTGTGCTATAGAACATGTAATAACGGATCCCTATGGGAGATATGCAATTGTGGTCCTTGCCATTGACTCTCAGTTCCTGCCAATAGTGAATGTATATGTTCCACCCCCTTTCAAAAATGAGGTTATATACATGGTTTTAGAGAAGATTGCCACCATTAAAAGTGTTTGTGGCGGGTGATTTTAACAACATCCTAGATTATGGGCTGGACACCTCTAACCCGACTTGGGTGCAGAATCTAGAACTAGGCCAATGGGCGTTGGAGGTGTGGCGGTGGAAAACATCCTGGTGCGCGCAGTTACTCTTACCTTTCCCACGTCAGTGCCTCCTCATCCCGTCTTGACTCTGGCCTTTGCTAATTCAGCAATGTTGCCACAGATTGCGGAGGCGGGGGGGGCTTTCTGATCATACCCCCCTACAGGTAATGTTGAGCCGAACCGCAGGCAATAGTCGTAAAGTTTGGAGGCTGCACTCGGGGTGGGTGAGTGAGCCCTTGGTTGAGACGCTGGTCTCCCCGCACATACAGGACTACTGGGACATCAATGAAGGTTCAACAGATGGGCTCAAGGTCTGGGATGTGTTCAAGGCATCCACCCATGGGGCATATATAGCTGCCATCAAAGCCGCTAGGGTGGAAAAAAATTCAGAATCGGAGGTGCTTCAGGCCCGTGAGCTACAATGTGCAAAGCTCCATGCCGATGTGCCCTCCTCCTCCACCCTGGCGGAGTTACATATGGCCAGAAGAGCCTTGTTGGTTCATTTTCAAACTCATACAAAATGTACATTTAAGAGACGGGCTGAGTAATTATTTGAAAAAAGTGACAAGAATGGGAAGCTGCCGGCCTATTTGGCGGCAGATACCCGAACACATACAGCTAACCCCTGCATTTACTCAGCTGGAGGTAATCTAGTGAGAGATGGAGAGGGTATTATGCAGGCTTTTGTATCGTACTACTCAGAGTTATATACTGCTATACCCAAATATGACGACCAAGTGCTATCGGACCTGTTGGGCTCCCTTCACATACCGGAGCTGCCGGGGGAGGTGGCGGCGGAGTTGGAAGCTCCTTTTACTCCTAAAGAACTGGCTTCAGCCATTGCCTCCTTCCCCAGTGGTAAAGCTCTGGGTCCTGATGGGATACCAGCAGAGTGGTACAAAACTTATATGGAACTGTTGTCTCCCAGACTCTTGCAACTTTATGGAGAATGCTTTGAAGCAGGGAGATTGCCACCTTCGTTGTATGAGGCTCATGTGGTGTTACTTCCCAAGCCTGATAAAGACCTTCTTCAATGCTCCTCCTATAGGCCCATAGCACTGTTAAACATGGACCTCAAAATTTTGACCAAAATGATTGCCAATTGGATGATTAGGGTTCTAGAGCACTTGATATCACCAGATCAGACAGGGTTTATGCCCAAGAAAGCCACTGACATTAATATCCGCAGAGTGTACACCCACACGCAAATAGATGAGGAGATATCTTCTGGAGGGGCTCTGGTGTTTTTCGATCTGGAAAAGGCATTTGACTCCATTGATTGGGGATATGGCCCAGGTACTTAAACGCATGGGATTTGGTCCTATATTCCTCAAATGGATATTAATGCTCTATGAGCAGCCGGTGGCAGCACTCCGCCTAAATGGAGGGGTGTCTGACAATTTTCCAGTATCCAGAGGCACCAGACAAGGATGCCCATTGTCACCGGGCTTATTTGCACTGGTCATGGAACCTCTGGCGATTGCACTGCGCTCCTCCTCTCAAATTCAGGGTATTAGGGTGGGCACCCTTACCAAAACTACAGCCCTTTATGCAGACGACCTAGTCCTTTTCATTAGAGATACTGGACCTTCTCTACAGGCTGCACTGGCACTACTGGAGCGCTTTACTGGGGTCTCTGGACTCCGGGTCAACTGGAATAAATCTAAGATACTTCCGCTACGTTCCCACACGGCAAATAGACAGGCAGAACCTAGTAATCCCTTGCAATGGGTAACACAAATTAAATACCTGGGTCTTCAAATTACAAACTCGGTGACAAAATTCATTAGTCTTAATGTGTCCCCATTACTAGACATCATCTCTAAAAAATTACATTTCTGGAAAAATCTCCCATTGTCGCTTATTGGGAAGATAAACCTAATCAATATGAGAATTCTACCCTTACTCCTGTATACCCTTACAAATTCTCCGGTGTGGATACCAAAAACAGTCTTCAAGTCAAGACAGTATGATTTCTTCTTTTCTGTGGCAGGGAGAAATCCCCGCATTAAACTGACCATCTTACAGCAACCGTGGGGGGAGGGAGGCCTAGCAGTACTAAATTTTCATAAATATTTTTTAGCTGGCCAATTAGCGGTAGCGCACCGCTGGTTGACCACACCTTCGGATGATGCTGCGGTGTCATTGGAGGCGGCATGTGTGGGTTCATATGAAGCACTATCCCACTTGGTATATAGGGGTTTATGGGCCCCCTACCCTCTGACGCCCTCCATGCGCTCTGTAATTAGGGCATGGTCCGCGACTCAGGGGCTCCGGCCTTCTAGTCATGATACATTTTCTCCAAATCTCCCCTTGTGGAGGAATCCCGGTCTGCCGCACTTCTTCGACTACCCGGATCTGATAGTGTGGACAAAATACGGAATTAAGACACTAAATCACATTGTAGCGAATGGCGCCCTAATGTCCTTTGACGTGTTGAAATCACATTATGAACTACCAAATACACATTTTTTTATGTACATTCAATTAAGGCATGCCTTTCAATCCCAGTTTGCAGGAGAACCTCTTGATCTTGAGCCCAATGATTTAGAACTGCTGACTCGCAGTGACTCTTTATCTAAACTGGTTTCCAGCCTATACAGAGATCTCTTTCAGGAAACAACGAAACTGTTGGAACCTTGCAGACAAGCGTGGGAGGCTGCAACCTCGGGGTTGGATAGAGATGACTGGGACGATGTATGGGGAATTGCAATTCAGACCCTGGTCTCCACTAGGGACAGACTAATTCACTTTAAATTCCTGCACAGGATCTATCTGACCCCAGCTAGACTTGCTAAAATGTTTGGGAACCAGAATACCTCTTGCTGGAGGTGCTCCTCGCCACTAGCAAATTTTATGCATATCTTTTGGGAATGCCTACAGGTCAAAGCATACTGGCAGGATGTAGCAGGCTGCATAAGGTCGGTCACCTCTATTTCGATTCCCAATACAGTTGAGGTATGCTTACTGCATCTGGTAGAGCCCCTGGCTACTACCAGGGCTATTAGAACTCTTCTTACCCTATTGTTTTATGCCAAAAAGCAGATTATTCTCTCCTGGAAGAGTTCCTCAGCCCCAACCTTGGAATCCTGGAAAGCATTGGTTAATAAGGCAGTACCATTTTATAAAGCCACTTTTTTGAGTAGAGGGGCACTGACCAAATTTGACAAGGTGTGGGGGGGTTGGATGGCATCGGTAGATACGGTATCAGACTAATAACAGATAACCTATAGATATTGATATTGGTGTATTAGGCCATAACGGGAGATGTATATAACTGGCATACAGGAGAAATATTGATAATTCTGCATTAGGATAACTGGTCACTTGTAGGGGGGGCAGTTATTTCCTCCTATGAAATTCTTGGTGCTGGGGGGGAGGGAGAGGGAGCTGGGTCATGCTTTGGACTGTATTTAGCATCACGACCCAAGTTGGCGGACAGCAAGGGTGCGGTGCCTCCTAGTGCCTTCCTCCAGTTGGAGGCCAGCTTTGACAGTATATATCTAGGCAAAAGCTTTGTTGTTTGGGGGGGATTTAAATTCATGTTTGATTTTTGTTTGTGTTTTTGTATGTAAATGTCCACCGGCAACTATGTTATAGTCGGTGGTTGTAGGCCGCAGATGTGGCCTGTTGTTATTTTATTGCTTAAAAACTGAATAAAAAAAAGAATTAAAAAAAAAAATTATATATTTATTATTATAACATAATAAATGTTGGTATACTTATGGTCTCATCTCCATGACGGGCTTCAGGAACATGAGTTCCTCATAGTGACAATACACTCTCCCTTTTCTCTTCCCAGCAGAAATACTCCGTATCTTATTTTGAAGATTGTGTTCTCTCCTATAGTTATCCCTCATAGTCTTCCACCTTTTCTTGATTACTCGTATTGAAATAAATAATATATTTTTGTTTGATTAAAGATATCTTGCCACAGGAAATACCTATACATCATTACAGTATGAATTCAGAACAGGTCGACGATTAGCGAAACTGTGAAGATAACATGTGATGCTATTTGGAATTTTAAAACTACATTCATGCCTATTCCAAATCAAGAGAAATGGCAGTTCTGGAGCAAAACCAATTTTCCAAACTGCCTGGGAACAATTGATGGAAACACATTCAGCTAAAAAAACCTTGTCACAGTGGTAGCACAGTGGTAGCCGATATAATTACAAAAAATATTTTTCAGTTGTGCTAATGGCTGTGGTTGATGCAGACTATAAATTCATATGATGAATTGATGTAGGAGCATTTGGGAGTTCTGCAGACTCTTCTGTTTTCCTGAATTCGACATTTGGGAAGGGACTTCAATCTAATCGACTCGATTTGCCTGAAAACCGAACATTACCTGGTACAGACAGTCCAGATATGCCATTTGTTTTTGTGGCTGATGAGGCTTTTGCTATCAACGAACATTTAATGAAGCCCTACTCACGGAGGAATCTTGACACCCGGAAGAGAATCTTCAATTATCGTCTCTGTCGGGCACGAAGGCTGGTTGAATGTTCCTTTGGCATTCTTGCCAACAAATGGCAAATATTCCAAAAACCTATCAATCTCAAGGTCGAAAATGCATGCAAATTAATAAAGGCAGCATGTGTGTTGCACAATGTGGTAAGGGATAGAGATGGCGTGAATTTTGAAGACACATTGGCTCACAATTTTGAACCTGCTGATTTCCCTCATGTCCGCGGTCCAACAGTGGGTTTCAGAATTAGGGATGAATTGGCAGATTATTTTATTAGCCCTGCAGGAGCGGTATATTGGCATAAAAATATGATTTAAAAATTATAGGTATCAAATGAAAATGATCATTAATATGTTTCATTGAATATTTGCTCTTGTTTGCAAGTATATACTATAAAAAAAATAGCATATTGTTATCGGTTCAGAATATTTGTTTATTATATTGTTTCAAGACAACATGTTTAGTTTGACGTTGTTTATACTTTCTTTAGGAGTTCAATAATAACAATAATATACATAAACTTACAATGACTTTGGTTTGGGGGTTTGGGACTACCAGGACTGGGATTAGGGTTAGCGTTGGGGGTTTGGGACTACCAGGACTGGGATTAGGGTTAGGGGTTTGGGACTAGTAGAAGTGGGATTAGGGTTAGGGTTGGGGGTTTGGGACTACTAGGACTGGGATTAGGGTTAGCGTTGGGGGTTTGGGACTACCAGGACTGGGATTAGGGTTAGGGGTTTGGGACTAGTAGAAGTGGGATTAGGGTTAGGGTTGGGGGTTTGGGACTACCAGGACTGGGATTAGGGTTAGGGTTGGGGGTTTGGGACTAGTAGAAGTGGGATTAGGGTTGGGGGTTTGGGACTACCAGGACTGGGATTATGGTGTAACTTTGGTGTTTTGCGACTATTCTGACTGGGATTATGGTGTAACTTTGGTGTTTTGCGACTATTATGACTGGGATTATGGTGTAACTTTGGTGTTTTGCGACTATTATGACTGGGATTATGGTGTAACTTTGGTGTTTTGCGACTATTATGACTGGGATTATGGTGTAACTTTGGTGTTTTGCGACTATTCTGACTGGGATTATGGTGTAACTTTGGTGTTTTGTGACTATTATGACTGGGATTATGGTGTAACTGGTGGTTTGCGACTATTCTGACTGGGATTATGGTGTAACTTTGGTGTTTTGCGACTATTCTGACTGGGATTATGGTGTAACTTTGGTGTTTTGCGACTATTCTGACTGGGATTATGGTGTAACTTTGGTGTTTTGTGACTATTATGACTGGGATTATGGTGTAACTTTGGTGGTTTGCGACTATTCTGACTGCGATTATGGTGTAACTTTGGTATTTTGTGATTATTCTGACTTCACAATCACACTCCCGCTTATCTGTCAAAGATTATGGGATTAGTACTCACTTCTGGTGGATTTTTGTTTTTTTGGAAGGTCATTCCAGTCCTCAATATGTTGTTCAGCAACGGCACACCATCCTAAAGACATTTTGCTGTGGTTGGCATACAAGGGATTTTTAGTGTCCCAAAGTTCAGGGTGAAGCGAGCAAGATATTTGGGGGGCACACCCTAAAAGATGCATTAAAGATGGTGCAGTGTTCTGTTGTATGGTCTTATGGCTGCACCATCTTTAACCACTTCAGCCCCGGACCATTATGCTGCATAAGGACCAGAGGACTTTTTCCAATTTGGCACTGCGTCGCTTTAACTGCTAATTGCGCGGTCATGCAATGCTGTACCCAAACGAAATTTGCGTCCTTTTCTTCCCACAAATAGAGCTTTCTTTTGATGGTATTTGATCACCTCTGCCGTTTTTATTTTTTGCGCTATAAACGGAAAAAGACCGAAAATTTAGAAAAAAAATGATATTTTCTACTTTTTGTTATAAAAAAAAATCCAATAAACTCAATTTTAGTCATGCATTTAGGCCAAAATGTATTCGGCCACATGTCTTTAGTAAAAAAAATGTCAATAAGCATATATTTATTGGTTTGGGCAAAAGTTATAGCGTCTACAAACTAGGGTACATTTTCTGGAATTTACACAGCTTTTAGTTTATGACTGTCTATGTCATTTCTTGAGGTGCTAAAATGGCAGGGCGGTACAAACCCCCCCCAAATGACCCCATTTTGGAAAGTAGACACCCCAAGGAAATTGCTGAGAGGCATGTTGAGCCCATTGAATATTATTTTTTTTTGTCCCAAGTGATTGAATAATGACAAAAAAAAAAAAAATTACAAAAAGTTGTCACTAAATGATATATTGCTCACACAGGCCATGGGCATATGTGGAATTGCAAACCAAAATATATTCAGCTGCTTCTCCTGAGTACGGGGATACCACATGTGTGGGACTTTTTGGGAGCCTAGCCGCGTACGGGGCCCCGAAAACCAATCACCGCCTTCAGGATTTCTAAGGGCGTAAATTTTTTATTTTACTCCTCACTACCTATCACAGTTTTGAAGGCCATAAAATGCCCAGATGACACAAAACCCCGCCAAATGACCCCATTTTGGAAAGTAAACACCCCAAGCTATTTGCTTTGAGGCATGTTGAGTCCATGGAATATTTTATATTTTGACACAAGTTGCGGGAAAGTGACAATTTTTTTTTTTTTGCACAAAGTTGTCACTAAATGATATATTGCTCACACAGGCCATGAACATATGTGGAATTGCACCCCAAAATACGTTTAGCTGCTTCTCCTGAGTATGGGGATACCACATTTGTGGGACTTTTTGGGAGCCTAGCCGCGTACGGGGCCCCGAAAACCAATCACCGCCTTCAGGATTTCTAAGGGTGTAAATTTTTGATTTCACTCTTCACTGCCTATCACAGTTTCGGAGGCCATGGAATGCCCAGATGGCACAAAACCCCCTCAAATGACCCCATTTTGGAAAATAGACACCCCAAGCTGTTTGCTGAGAGGCATGGTGAGTATTTTGCAGCTCTCATTTGTTTTTGAAAATGAAGAAAGACAAGAAAAAATGTTTTTTTTCTTTTTTCAATTTTTAAAACTTAGTGACAAAAAGTGGGGTCTGCAAAATACTCACTATACCTCTCAGAAAATAGCTTGAAGTGTCTACTTTCCAAAATGGGGTCATTTGGGGGGGGGGTTGTGCCACCTGGGCATTCCATGGCCTCCGAAACTGTGATAGGCAGTGAAGAGTGAAATCAAAAATTTACGCACTTAGAAAGCCTGAAGGCGGTGCTTGGTTTTTGGGGTCCCGTACACGGCTAGGTTCCCAAAAAGTCTCACACATGTGGTATCCCCGTACTCAGGAGAATCAACAGAATGCATTTTGGGGTGTAATTTCACATATTCCCATGGCATGTTTGAGCAATATATCATTTAGTGACAACTTTGTGCAAAAAAAAAAAAAAAAAAAATTGTCTCTTTCCCGCAACTTGTGTCACAATATAAAATATTCCATGGACTCGACATGCCTCTCAGCAAATAGCTTGGGGTGTCTACTTTCCAAAATGGGGTCATTTGGGGGGGTTTTGAACTGTCCTGGCATTTTATGCACAACATTTAGAAGCTTATGTCACACATTACCCACTCTTCTAACCACTTGAAGACAAAGCCCTTTCTGACACTTTTTGTTTACATGAAAAAATTATTTTTTTTTGCAAGAAAATTACTTTGAACCCCCAAACATTATATATTTTTTTAAAGCAAATGCCCTACAGATTAAAATGGTGGGTGTTTCATTTTTTTTTTCACACAGTATTTGCGCAGCGATTTTTCAAACGCATTTTTTGGGGAAAAAACACACTTTTTTAAATTTTAATGCACTAAAACACACTATATTTCCCAAATGTTTGATGAAATAAAAAAGATGATCTTAGGCCGAGTACATGGATACCAAACATGACATGCTTTAAAATTGCGCACAAACGTGCAGTGGCAACAAAATAAATACATTTTTAAAAGCCTTTAAAAGCCTTTACAGGTTACCACTTTAGATTTACAGAGGAGGTCTACTGCTAAACTTACTGCCCTCAATCTGACCTTTGCGGTGATACCTCACATGCATGGTGCAATTGCTGTTTACATCTGACGCCAGACCGACGCTTGCGTTCGCCTTAGCGCGAGAGCAGGGGGGGACAGGGGTGCTTTTTTTTTTTTTTTTTTTTTTTTTTTTTTTGCTTTTTTATCTTATTTTTAAACTGTTCCTTTCATTTTTTTTTTTTAAATCATTTTTATTGTTACCTCAGGGAATGTAAATATCCCCTATGATAGCAATAGGTAGTGACAGGTACTCCTTTTTTGAAAAAATTGGGGTCTATTAGACCCTAGATCTCTCCTCTGCCCTCAAAGCATCTGACCACACCAAGATCGGTGTGATAAAATGCTTTCCCAATTTCCCAATGGCGCTGTTTATATCCGGCGAAATCTAAGTCATAAAATGCTTGTAGCTTCCGGTTTCTTAGGCCATAGAGATGTTTGGAGCCACTCTGGTCTCTGATCAGCTCTATGGTCAGCTGGCTGAATCACCGGCTGCATTCTCAGGTTCCCTGTTGAGACAGGAGAGCCAGAGAAAAACACGGAAGACGATGGGGGGGGCATTCCCTCCCACTGCTTGTAAAAGCAGTCTAGAGGCTAATTAGCCACTAGGATTGCTTTTACATGAAAGCCGACCGCTGGCTGAAAAGAATCATACCAAGATGATATCTAAACCTGCAGGCATCATTCTGGTATAACCACTCAAAGTCGTGGATGGCGTACCTGAAGACAAAAAAATGGTTAACAATAAAGCACAGTAAACAGTAAAGTATAAAAAATTGCATACCTGAAAAGCAAACATGATAAAACATAATAACAATAAAACATTGCAGAATAGAATACAGTAAAAAAGAGCAGAACAATAGAGAGAGAATAGAGAGAGAGAGAACAATAAAAAGACAACTATTTTTTTTTTATTTTATATTTTTTTTGTGTTTTATTTATTTATTTATTTTTTTACACTGTTTTTGTAACTGTAACTTTTATAACGGTAACCGGTTCCAGGTTCGGGTCTCTCAAAATGCGATGGCATCTTGGGAGACCCTGTGAAAGTGTGCCTAGTCTGTGGAATGCTGTACCCTACGCTAATACTCAACTAGTGTATGGTAGCGTTCAAAACATTCACCAATGCAAAGACCAGGATTGTCAGGACAGGAGGGACAATAATAGTGGGTGTCACGCCTATATCCGTGCTTGCTGCAGACACAACATCTTTTTTGGGGGGTTCGTTGGGTAGGGGTACTCGGGAGGACATAAAGAAAATGCCTCTCATGCAACCGACTGCATTTGGTTGGGGATGTGAATGGGGGAAGTACGGGTGCTGCAGAAGTGGTGGGTTCCCAATTAGGATTGGCGAATGCAGCAGGAATGGCACTATGGGCACCACGGGCCTGTGTTTGTCTTCTTGGTGGCAGCGGGACACTACTTGTGCTTGCCACCTCACCAGTAGACTTGTGCACAACGGAAAATTTTGTTTAGTTTCAGTTCGTTGTCATTCGTAAAATACATAATTTCGTTCTGTTATATTCGTTATGTTAAGTTAATTCTTTTTCGGATAATTCGTTATTTCTGTAGAGTGGCGATATTCGTTATACTGAATCTCGAATCATGTCGAATTCATTTGTTATATCCGCTATAATTTATTTTGTATTAGTTGAAATTCAATATTTATGTATGTATGTATGTATGTATGTATATATATATTCGTGATAATGATTCCTAGTTTGGAAAGTCGTTTGTTTATTGAATCTATTAACACACACAATGACAATATCTCTTCTCCTCTGCTCAAATACAATACAACACCCTTCTCAGTCGGTTCTCAGGAATGCATTTTGCCAGTAATCCAACCTCCAGCACAAAATTAATCAGCTGATTGGACTGTAAGATTTACTTTGAGTTGACCTTTTGTTTCATTAGATCTTTAACGAATTACTGAATCATGTCGAATTCATTTGTTATATTCGCTATAATTTCTTTCGTATTAGTTGAAATGCATTGTCTTTTTATTCGGACATTCGGATGCATCCGAATGCCTGAAAGATGCAAAATTCGGCCAAATTTTGATTCGTTACGAAACGAATTGCACATGTCTACTCACCAGCTTGAACTGCACTTATGGGACTCGCCACGTCACCAAGTGTTACTGCAGTGCTGGTTTGACTACGACCGGGGTGTACTAGGCCGCTGGTGCTTGCTAGTTCACCAAAATGCTACCAAAAAAACTGTTAGCGATTGCAGGGATCAGGCCTGACTCTGCGAACGCTGCAGTTATGCGTTTAGTGTTTTGTAAGTAACAGTGATCGATCGATACTGCACTTGGGTGGGCTGGGCTGGGCTGGGCTGGGCCGGGCGGAGGGGCAAAACGCAGGTCCTAGCAGGTATCTGGGCTGATCCCGCTAACACTGCGTTTTTGGGAACCCTAAACTGCTGGGGACACTAGTATAGGTCTGATCGGATCAGATATTGATCCGTTCAGATACTATACCACTAAGGGAGGCGTATGCTGCGTGCGTGGGTGTTAGCCGTACTGGCGCTAACCTGAAGCTGCTTGGGGCTGGTGCTTGCCAGTTCACCAAAACGCTACCAAAAAAACTGTTAGCGATCGCAGGGATCAGGCCTGACTCTGCGAACGCTGCAGTTATGCGTTTAGTGTTTTGTAAGTGACAGTGATCGATCGATACTGCACTTGGGTGGGCTGGGACAGGCCGGGCGGAGGGGCAAAACGCAGGTGCTAGCAGGTATCTGGGCTGATCCCGCTAACACTGCGTTTTTGGGAACCCTAAACTGCTGGGGACGCTGGTATAGATCTGATCGGATCAGATATTGATCCGTTCAGATACTATACCACTAAGGGAGGTGTACGGTGCGTGCGTCGGTGTTGGTGCTACTGGCGCTAACCTGACGCTGCTTGGGGCTGGTGCTTGCCAGTTCACCAAAACGCTACAAAAAAAACTGTTAGCAATCGCAGGGATCAGGCCTGACTCTGTGAACGCTGCAGTTATGCGTTTAGTGTTTTGTAAGTGACAGTGATCGATCGATACTGCACTTGGGTGGGCTGGGCTGGGCTGGGCCGGGTGGAGGGGCAAAACGCAGGTGCTAGCAGGTATCTGGGCTGATCCCGCTAACACTGCGTTTTTGGGAAGCCTAAACTGCTGGGGACGCTAGTATAGATCTGATCGGATCAGATATTGATCCGTTCAGATACTATACCACTAAGGGAGGCGTATGCTGCGTGCGTGGGTGTTAGCAGGACTGGCGCTAATCTGACGCTGCCTGGGGCGACGCATATCACCGCCGGGCGATCAGGGGGCTTATTAGGTAATAAACGGCGGGTGTCCTGACACTATAAAAAATAAACAAACTAACCAGCATCACCCGTAACGGTTATACGATGATCAGTGGTGAAAGGGTTAACTAGGGGGCAATCAAGGGGTTAAAACATTTATTAGGTAGTATATGGGGGTCCCTGTCGCTATAAAACGCTGACGGCGAACCTAAATATTTACATCCCTAACTAGCGTCACCAGCGACACTAATACAGCGATCAGAAAAATGATCGCTTAGCGACACTGGCGACGGGGTGATCAAGGGGTTAAAACTTTATTAGGGGGTGTTAGGGTGGTACCCTAGACCTAAAGGGGGCTAATACTAACTGCCCTAACACAGTAACTGTCACAAACTGACACCATGCAGTAATCAGAAAAAAAAAAAAAAACTGCTTGGTGTCAGTGTGACAGGGAGGGGTGATTGGGGGGTGATTGGGGGGCAATCGGGGGGGGATCGGGGGTGTAAAGTGTGCCTGGCATGTTCTACTGTGTGTGTTTGTGTTTGTGCACTTACATTACAGTCTTCTCTCCTCGGCCCCGGAATGGAAACTGCCGAGCCGAGGAGAGATGACATCACATCCTCTGCCTGTGTGTACTACACACAGGCAGGGGAGGATTCTCATTGGCTGGGAGCGATCGCGAGGGGGGCCACGATCGGATGGCCTCCCCCTCATCTCTGATCGCTGCCAGACCAACGGCGACCGCCTCAGGCACCGGGGGGGGGGGTCCGATCGGACCCCCCGCCCGCGGGAAGGCAATCACGTACCAGGTACGTGATTTTGCCTGCCCGTGCCATTCTGCTGATGTACATCAGGGTGAGGCGGTCGTCAAGTGGTTAGTGCATCTTTTAGAGTGTGCCCCCAAATATCTTGCTTGTCTATTGTATGGATTCTGATCAAATCCTTTTGGGTGCAGAGTGCACCCCACTCCCTCATTAGGTACCTTTCATTAGTGTCCACTTGTGTCATGGGTGGAGACCTCAAAGTTCTCCCATATAGAAGAGTGTATTGCTCTCATGGTTCAGAGAAGCAGGATCTCCCAATCTATGGATAGTGTAGGACCCACTAATCATGGGGTACTTTGTCGCAGTAAGTGGGCTTAAGCACCAGGTAGCAATATGGTGTGACCAAATCCCCATATTTTTTGATAATGTTTTTTGAAAGTGTTTAGGTGTTTTTAATAAGCCTTGCTGGAGGTAAATGTCTTTTTTGCATGTGCGCGCTGTAATATTTTGGTCTGTTCCAAAGTTCAGGGTGGTCCCGCACTGATTGAATAAACTCCTTGAGTATTGCTGCTGCATTGGAACTAGATGGTCTTGCCACCTTTTCTCCACTGGCTTGCATCCAGTTATCTGCAGCATCCATGCTCTCTTTTCTCTCTCCTCAATACCTCTCACCAGGATTTCCTGTATCCCAGCATTCTTCACTGCACTGAGGTCATGTGACCTTCCCACAGCTTCAGTCTACTGGGATGAGGGAGGCATTTTTCAGGCACTTTACACGCGCTAATTTTAGCGCTAAAACTCCTGAAAAGCACTTCATTTTTTAACCGCTTGCCGCCCGCCGTCTGTCATATCACGGCGAGGCGGCGCGGCTCTCGTTCTGGGAGGGCGTCATATGACGCCCTGCCCTTTAAACAGGGAATGCACGCGATCGTGCACACGCATCCCTGTACCCTCGGTGGCGGCGTGTCACGGAGACACCGCTCGCCACCGAGGGAGGTAAACAGCCATTGGGCATGGCTGTTTACCACGTGATCGGCCGTGATGAAGTCACGGCCGATGACAGCTGGTACCGCCCCATTGTGCACAGCGCATGCGCGCGATCGGGAGCGCGCAGCGCGTGCACGTCGGTGGCGGCATGTTCCCGGGAACACTGCTCGTCACTGACGATGGTAAACAGCCATTCACAGCCGATCACTAAATGTAAACACAGAGCGATAACTACCTGTTACCAGCTCTTCTCTCCTCACACACCGCTTCCAGTGTAAGGAGAGAAGAGTTGGAGCAGTGAGTTACCGATCTGTGTCTGTATTGTACTGCACAAGCACAACGCTTGTCCCGTCGCCCCCCCAATTGTCATCTGTCACCCAACAGTCACCACAGTCACCCCATAAAGTGCACTTGTCACATAGGACTGCCATCAGTGACCGTCAGCGGTGCATCTGTCAGCCATCACATGTCATCCATCAGTGACTGTCAGCCATCACCTGTCAGCCATCACCCCGTCACCTATCAGTGACCGTCAGCCATCACCCGTCAGCCATCACCTGTCACCCATCAGCCATCACTCATCAGTGACGTCAGCCATTACCCGTCACCCATCACTGACCGTCAGCCATTACCCGCCACCCATCAGTGACTGTCAGCCATCACCCATCAGTGACCATCAGCCATCACCCGTCACCCATCAGTGACGTCAGCCATTACCCGTCACCCATCAGTGATGTCAGCCGTTACCCGTCAGCCATCACTCGTCACCCATCAGTGACCATCAGCCATCACCCGTCACCCATCAGTGATGTCAGTGATTACCCGTCACCCATCAGTGACGTCAGCCATTACCCGTCACCCATCAGTGACCATCAGTGGTGCACCCATCACTCATCAGTGACCATGGCCTGTCACCCCTCTGTGACCATTACCCGTCAGTGACCATCACCTGTCACCGTCCGTGGCCTGTCACCCATCAGTGACCATCGCCTGTCACACCGTCATCACCTATCAGTGAACGTCACCTGCCACCCATCTCACAGCCCATCAGTAACCGTCACCTGCCACCTGTCACACAGCCATCAGCGTCATGTCCAAAAGATTATACACCAGTGAGCAGGCGTTCCAGATCCTCTCCATGACTGATGAGAGCAACGGGGAGTTCTCATCAGATTCCAATTCTGATTCCGAATCAAATTCGGCATTTGAACCCAATAGTTAATCGGCAAATGATTCAGAGGACGAATAAGTCCCTCCTACAAGGGCACGTCACTCTGGAAACCAGGATTATATTCCAAGGCCCAGTACCAGCGCTGCCGCCAGCAATAGGCCCCAAGAACAAATTCCCAGGCCCAGTACCAGCGCTGCCGCCAGCGATAAGCCCAGGGAACAAATGCCCAGTACCAGCACTGCCGCCAGCGATAGGCCCCAGGAACAAATGCCCAAACCCAGTACCAGTGCTGCCACATCACGCCTGAGTACCAGCACAGGAAATTCAATTCCCCCAACTACTGGAGTGTCACGTCCCACAAGAGCCAGGGCCTCTACATATATGCCAGATGGTCTTGCCAACCCAACATGGCTGCCATCCGACGCAGGATCACCAATTATTCCCCCATTCACAGCACAGCCAGGTGTGCAGGCCAACACCCAAAATTTTAAAGTGATTGATTTTTTTTATCTGTTTTTGCCCGACACTTTGCTGCAATTCATTGTGGACCAGACAAATTTATATGCCCAGCAATATATTGCCAACAACCCCCAATCATCCTATGCCCGTCAATTTGAGTGGAGAGATCTGAATTTGGAGGCGTTCAAATTGTTTATGGGCCTCACCCTAAACATGGGGCTTACAAAAAAAATGAAGGACGTGCCTATTGGTCCACCAACCCTATCCACAACATGCCCATTTATTCTGCCGTAATGGCCAGGTCCCGATACGAAATGATAATGCGCTTTCTTCATTTTAGCGACAACACCCAGTGCCCTCCCCGCAATCATCCAAATTACGACAAATTATATAAACTTCGCCCAGTGATAAATTTCTTTTGCCAACAATTTGCAGAACTCTATGTCCCCGATAAGAATATATGTGTCGATGAGTCCCTGGTACCCTTTTCAGGCTGGCTAGGAATAAAGCAATATATTCCTAGCAAAAGGGCCAGATACAGAGTAAAATTATACAAGCTCTGTGAGAGAGCCACGGGATATTTGTATGCGTTCCGCATATATGAAGGAAAAGATTCCCAGCTCCAGCCCCCTGATTGCCCGGCCTACATGGGCACAACTGGAAAGATTGTATGGGACTTGGCATACCCACTTCTGAACAAAGGATATCACATATACCTCGACAATTTCTACACTGGCCTGCCCCTTTTCAAACACCTATACATTGCAAAAACCCTGGCCTGCGGAACCTCCAGAAAAAATAGGAAGGGCTTCCCACAATCTCTTGCAAACAAAAAGCTGCGAAGGGGGGAAAGAGCAGCATTGAGATGCAATGAAGTGCTGACCTTGAGGTGGAAGGATAAAAGGGACGTGCACATGATGTCCACCATCCATGACGACACTACAATTGAGGTTCAAAGAAGAAGAGGTCCCATTGAAAAGCCAGTATGTGTCCAAGATTATAATCTCTACATAGGGGGGTGGATTTCAATGATCAAGTGATTCAGCCTTATTTGTCGATAAGGAGGTCCCGATTCTGGTACAAGAAGGTAGCAATTTATCTCATACATATGGCCATTTATAATTCCTATGTAGTCTACACCAAATCCACAGAAAGCCTCCCCCTTCCTACAATTCATAGAAGAAGTTGTTACGTCCCTCATCTATCACCAAAGACCCCCCCCTGAAGACCTTCGCTCTGAGGCTGTTTGCCAACTTCATGAGCGCCACTTCCCCTTCAACATTCCACCATCTGAAGCAGGTCGAAGTGGGCAAAAAAAACGTCGTGTGTACAGCAAAAAAGGATTTCGAAAAGATACCAGCTACCATTGTCCCCAGTGTCCCTCCCAACCTGGCCTTTGCATTGGTGAATGCTTCCAACTTTATCATACATCCCTAAAATATTAGCCCATATTTTTAACCATTTCCCCATTTTCATCATCCACATTAACTGACCCTGTTTTTTGACTATGCCTCTGCCTACCGTTTGGACTGCTTTCACGTGAAGTGACCCTGGCCTGTTTTTTGACTATGCCTCTGCCTACCGTTTGGACTGCTGCCACGTGAACTGACCCTGGCCTGTCTTGTGACTATGCCTCTGCCTACCGTTTGGACTGCCTCCACGTGAACTGACCCTGGCCTGTTTTATCAACTACGCTACTGCCCACCACTTGGACTGCTTGCACGTGAACTGACCCTGGCCTGTTTTATGGACTATGCTTTTGCCTACCGCTTGGACTGACCTGTTGCCCTGCTACTGTAGTACACAGGGGTCTCACATATGTGAGGGGCTCCAGAATTGTTTTTCCGGATGGAGAAAACAACTTGTTTTGTTTTCTCCGGGTTTCGGAATTTCCAGATTAGGGTCTGGAGTCCGGAGGCTTCATAGAGATTTGGGTGGGTCGAAGCCTCTACCCCTGTGCCCCTGTGCACAGGTCTTACCTGATTGCGGCCCTCAGCCTGATGCTGACTTACTGCCATCATGCCTCTGCCTGCCGCATGAACGGACCACACCGCTACATGGACTATGCAAATAATTAGCTGTAGCAAGAGGCAGTATGTTTATGAAGGGCTGGAGAGCGGTACAATGAGTGTCTGCAGGTAACAGTGTACCAGGACCAATATTATGGCTGTGCTGGCTGTCTCTGCCTGGACAATTTCTATGGACTGTGCTATGCTGACAATATGCTTGTGCTGACTATAGACAATATTCCTGCCTGCTGCCTGGATAATTTCTATTGCTGTTGCTAAGCACATCCCTCCCTGCTGCCTGGACCAGTGCTCTCCTCTACGGATACTACTAAAAGCACAGGTAATGCTTTTTTTTTTTTTTTTACCCTTTCCGCAATATAATTTATTTTGGATTGTAATTCTTGGTATGTACATGCTATGTGTTAGAAATATGAAGGGCCTTCAAAAATGATAGGTTGCCAGGAAATTATATATGTCATTTATGCTCCTAGAATGCCTGATGGTGCTACTTGGATGTTGGGCCTCTGTATGTGGCCAGGCTGTGTAAAAGGCTCACACATGTGGTATTGCCATACTCAAGTGGAGTAGCAGAATGTATTTTGGGGTGTCATCTTTGCTATGTACATGCTATGTGTTGGAAATATCTGATAAATTGTCAACTTTGTGTTAAAAAAATGCGTTTTCATTTTTTTTCCACATTTTCCAAAATCTTCTGGAATAAAATGAACCATTTAAATGACTCATTATGCCTCATAGATTATAGGTTGGGGTGTTTTCTTTCCAAAATGGGGTCATTTTGGGGGCAATTCCATTGTCCTGGTGCTCCAGGGCCTTCAAAAGTGTAATAGGTGGTTGAGAAATGAGATGTGTCATTTATGCTCGTAGAACGCCTGAAGATGCTACTTCAGTGTTGGGCCTTTGTATGTGGCCAGGCTGTGTAAAAGTCTCACACATGTGGTATCACCATACTCAGGTGGAGTAGAAGAATGTATTTTGGGGTGTCATCTTTGCTATGTACATGATATGTGTTGGAAATATCTGCTAAATGGACGACTTTGTGTAAAAAAAAATGCGTTTTCATTTTTTTTCCACATTTTCCAAAAACTTCTGGAAAAAAATGAACCGTTCAAAAGATTCATTATGCCTCATACATTATACATTGGGGTGTTTGCTTTGCAAATTGGGGTCATTTTGGGGGCAATTCCCTTGTCCTAGTGCTCCAGGGCCTTCAAAAGTGTAATAGGTGGTTGAGAAATGAGATGTGTCATTTATGCTTGTAGAACGCCTGAAGATGCTACTTCAATATGGGGCCTTTGTATGTGGCCAGGCTGT
Source organism: Aquarana catesbeiana (assembly GCF_042186555.1). Classification (NCBI taxonomy): domain Eukaryota; kingdom Metazoa; phylum Chordata; class Amphibia; order Anura; family Ranidae; genus Aquarana; species Aquarana catesbeiana. The sequence continues at coordinate 115,380,225 of NC_133326.1, read as the reverse complement.
GTAAAAGTCTCACACATGTGGTATCGCCATACTCGGGAATAGAAGCAGAATGTATTAATTTAGAATGTATTAAATTAGAAATAACCTGTTAATGTGACAATTGTGTAAAAAAAAATAAAAAAATAAAAAATCATCTTCATTTTGCAAAGAACTGTGGGAAAAATTACAACTTAAAAAAACTCACCATGCTACTTACTTAATACCTTGGAATGTCTACTTTCTAAAAATGGGTAATTTGGGGGGTATTTGTACTTTCCTGACTTGTTAGTATCTCAAAAAATGAGATAGGCCTTCAGTACATCAGGTGTGATCAGATGTGATCAATTTTCAGTGATTGGCACCATAGTTTGTAGACTCTATAACTTTCACATAGACCAAATAATTTACACTTATTTGGGTTATTTTTACCGAAGATATGTAGCAGTATAAATTTTGGCGAAAATTTATGAAGAAAAATGACTAATTTGCAAAATTTTATGACAGAAACATAGAAAAAGGCATTTTTTTCACAAAATTTACGGACTTTTTTATTTATAGCACAAAAAATAAAAAACCCACTAGTGATTAAATACCACCAAAAGAAAGCTCTATTTGTGTGAAAAAAAGGACGCAAATTTCATATGAGTACAATTTTGCATTATTGAGTAATTGTCATTCAAAGTGTGAGAGCGCTGAAAGCTGAAAATTGGTCTGGTCAGGAAGGGGGTGAAAGTGCACTGTATTGAGGTGGTTAAGTAGCCCTATTGTTGTCCTTAAATTCAGGCAGAGTGCAAGAGGCTTTTTTTGGGTGCCAAAACTCATTTGGAACCCCCCCCAACCCCTAAGTCAACCGATACCAATACCCTATCTGCTGACTTTGTCCAACCCATACACACTATACTTATCTCTTTTGTGGTCATATTTATGGAGGAATTCACCAAAGCATGTAGTGCATGTGCCTGCCTGAATACTTTCAAATAGTACTGCTTAAAGTTTTGTTCTCCTATTATCTTGATAGGTAATTGCAGAATGTAAAAATGTGCTTCAATTTGGAAAGTGTGTATTCATATTTTTGGATTATGACACTTCTTACCAGTCCAGTGGGCTGCCAATAGTGTAAGTAAGGAGGGGTTGGCCAAAGTAACACACATTATTTATGCATTCAGCTCTCAATGAAGTGGAGACGGTTACTTGTCCAAAACATTCCCCCCACCATAAAATTTTTACAATGGGCCATCAGAGGGGGTGAGGAATCTGATAAGTTGACCTTATACTTTTGACTTTAAATACTCATTTAAATAAATGTTATACTTATGTTGGCCAAAAATGTGTGTGTCTAATCTGCTTGCAATGTTATGTGCAAAAGTACTCATTTTTGTTTTCTTTTTTGACTCCACAGTTTCCTTCCAACCCACAGGAATGGCAGACTGTGGCCTCACAATTTTTCCAGTAGTGGGACTTTCCCAACTGTGGTGGGGCAATAGATGGGAAACATGTCCGCATCGTCCCACCCCCCAACTCGGGGTCATACTACTTTAACTACAAGGGGTATAGTAGTATTGTGTTGTTGGCGATGGTGTCGGAAATTTACGAATTTGTCTATGTGGACGTGGAGAAGAATGGCCGGATGTCGGATGGTAGAATCATCGCCCAGATGGAATTCTACAGACGGCTCCAGAATGGCAGCTTGGGCTTGCCTCCCCAAGCAGACAACATGGCGGGCCTCCCATTCGTGTTTGTAGCAGATGAAGCATTTGCACTGGGGGACCATCTGATGCAGCCGTTCCCAATGAGGACCCTCACCCCGGACCAGAGGGTTTTTAACTACCGGCTGGCCAGAGCCAGAAGAGTGGTGAAAAATGCCTTTGGCATAATGGCCATCCAGTTCCGGCTATTCTTAACTTCAATAAATATGGCGGAATATAAACTAAACCATATTGTTCTGTGCTACTGCATTTTGCACAATTTTTTAAGAAAAAATTCAGCCAACTATCTGGCCTCAGTTGCGACTGAGGCCGGCTCACCAGAACAAAACATGACGGCATTTGAACCTGGCCGTCCTGGCTTGCCCCCCCAAAGTGCCCACAAAGTATGGCAAAGCTATCTGGAGTTCTTCGCGGGTAGGGGGGCAATTGATATGCCATATAATGTTTAAAACCTCTTGAAAATAAATTTCTTTGTAAAAACTGAACTCATAATTCATTTGATTTACTGCATGTGTTTCTTTTATCTGTCTCCTAGGTTCCCCAATGGCCTTTTATTTTTGGTCATTTTCTTCAATAGTGCAAACGTAACTTATTTGATACATGAGGTGACAATCTCTTCTTCAGCTAACTATTATGTTCTGTTGTGGGTCTGCTACACACACACAATGTTTTTGTTGTGAATGTATGTAATGCATTAATGCTAAAAAAATAATCATCCTTTTCAACTCCATGAATTAATTGCTTGGAGTCCCTAAAATGGCCTTATTGGGGCAAATTTTAGAGCACTGTGGGGGTTATTTACTAAAGGCAAATCCACTTTGCACTACAAGTGCACTGCAAGTGCACAGAAATTGCACTGAAAGTGCACTTGTAGTGCAAAGTGGATTTGCCTTTAGTAAATAACCACCATTGTCACTGTAACTACACCAACTTACTCCTAAAACTGGTATTGGGCATTGAAAGAAGAAGCCACACATTGTTGAGTATAAAACATTTTGCTCCAAGCACATTTACATGTGCGTTATAAAAGGGTTTTTTACCAAACCAACATCTCTTGTGTATAACATGTTGTCAGGTCACCTTAAGGCTAGGTGACAGATGCACACCGTTGGGATCAGGAGTGCACCACAAGGTAGTGGACCCTATGGCTGACTGCTGCACATGGGAGTCAGGATGGTAAGGAAGGCAGGGCTGCTGGAACACCAACACGGATCCCACCAGGGTTAGAGCGTAAGATTCCCTAGGGCACGGAGTCTAAGAGCAAGCAGGTGTTCACCAGAGCCTCTAGTGGTGAGGATGGACCGGGCTGCAACTGGCTCCAAGTCGCGACCCCCAGGGTCCCCCAGCTCACACCCACAGTAGGCAACAGGAAGATAGGCATAGTAAGGGAATAAGCCAAGGTCGGGGCCACAAGCAGACAAGGACAACAGAGTTTACGCCAAGGTTCAGGGTCACAGGCAAACAGGGATAGTCAGGGACACGCCAAAGGTCAGAGTCACGAGCAGACAGGAATAGTTGAGAACACGCCAAGGTCGGTAACAGAAACAAACATAGAGCACACGGCAGGCAGGAAACAGGAAGCCAAAACATACAAAGGTTGATCAGCAGGGCTGGCCTGCAGTGCAGAGGTTATCAGAGTTCTCTGATAGGAGCTGGGGTGGAGCCATGCTAGAGGAGAGATTATAAAAAGCAGTCAGGTGAGAGTCAGCTGGTCTCTAGAGATGAACACATGGAGACAGGTAAGCTGACAGACAAAACTCTATTGCATAACCATGACACATGTATGTGTGACAGTAGATATAGCCTTTTTTGTAGCTAAACAGACATGTTTAAAACCATAACATACACATTCACAGCTCAGGAACTTACAAAGTTCAACTTTGATAAAGTGAAGGCAATATGAGACATTGGTATGTCAAAACTGTGTTGATTTTGCCTTCATCAGATGGGGTGATCTCACCCCTGTAAAAGCCAAATTTTGAAGATGCACACAAATTGGGAGTCAAAATGTGGATTTCCATCATGATCTCATGCCTAAAATGTGTGTCTTTTCCCTACATCTATTTTGATAGATGTAGGGAAAAGACACAGTGTGTCAACATGTGCTATCTGCCATCATGGGATATAAATGTACACGTTTGTGGGTGCAACCCCTTCCTCGCAACTAAAGTAGATGAGAGGAAGGTGTTGCACCCCCGAAACACGTCCATTGATCCCCCATGATGGGAGCTAGCACATGTTGACACACTGTGTGCATCTTCAACATTTGGCTTTCCAAATACTTTAAAATTTTTATAAAAAGATAAACAATAATGACAACATTGATTTTTTTTTTTTAGATTTTGGCTAAAACATCAATGATGTTGGTCATTTTTTTTCAACATCATTGATGTTCTGGACCTTTTCTAAATCCCGATTGCACACCATTATTTCGCTGATGAGGACTTGTGCACTTGAACTGTTGAATTGAGTTTCTTCTTCCACAATATCCACATCACCTAAAAATTAAAAAACACACCATGTATTATAAATATGCAGGCATACATCTATTACCTGAAGTTGTGGTCTCAGACACTGACCTGTTGTGGTCACCATTTCGACCACTTCCTGAACCTTGGTATTAACATCCTCATGTTGTGTGCTGAGTTGTTCCTCTTCTTCTTTTGGTGTGGGGTTTGTGGTGTCCTCATATATCCCGATTCTTTTCTCGCCTATGTGAATACAAAAAAGGTATACTTAGCAGACAGATATTTGAGGCGAGAAATAGTAATATGAAACATTGCTTGGAAGTGTCATCCAATTGTCTGTTTTGGCAGAGTTCCAAGCTGAAGACATGATTTTTTTCCCTTTCAAAAGCTGGAATACTTACCTGTTTTGTGCAAGTTTCACACATGGAGAGAACCCTAGTATCCACTGGAGCACCTGCGTGGGACACCATAGAAAGGTTATTCTGGTGTCCCACACTAGTGCTCCTGCATCTAGATGTGTAAACAGTGGTGCAGTGGGTAGCACTTTCACCTAGCAGTAAGAAGGGTCGCTGGTTCGAATCCCAACCACGACACTACCTGCTTGGAGTTTGCATGTTCTCCCTGTGCCTGCGTGGGTTTCCTCCAGGTACTCCGGTTTCCTCCCACACTCTAACCACTTCAGCCCCGGAAGGATTTACCCCCTTCCTGACCAGAGCACTTTTTACAATTTGGCACTGCGTCGCTTTAACTGCTAATTGCGCGGTCATGCAATGCTGTAACCAAACGAAATTTGCGTCCTTTTCTTCCCACAAATAGAGCTTTCTTTTGATGGTATTTGATCACCTCTGCCGTTTTTATTTTTTGCGCTATACATGGAAAAAGACCGAAAATTTTGAAAAAAAATGATATTTTCTACTTTTTGTTCTAAAAAAAATCCAATAAACTCAATTTTAGTCATACATTTAGGCCAAAATGTATTTGGCCACATGTCTTTGGTAAAAAAAATGTCAATAAGTGTATATTTATTGGTTTGCGCAAAAGTTATAGCGCCTACAAACTAGGGTACATTTTCTGGAATTTACACAGTCTTTAATTTATGACTGCCTATGTCATTTCTTGAGGTGCTAAAATGACAGGGCAGTACAAAACCCCCACAAATGACCCCATTTTGGAAAGTAGACACCCCAAGGAAATTGCTGAGAGGCATGTTGAGCCCATTGAATATTCATTTTTTTTGTCCCAAGTGATTGAATAATGAAAAAAAAAAAAAAAAAAAAACAAAATTACAAAAAGTTGTCACTAAATGATATATTGCTCACACAGGCCATGGGCATATGTGGAATTGCACCCCAAAATACATTTAGCTGCTTCTCCTGAGTATGGGGATACCACATGTGTGGGACTTTTTGGGAGCCTAGCCGCATACGGGGCCCCGAAAACCAATCACTGCCTTCAGGATTTCTAAGGGCGTACATTTTTGATTTTACTCCTCACTACCTATCACAGTTTTGAAGGCCATAAAATGCCCAGATGGCACAAACCCCCCCCAAATGACCCCATTTTGGAAAGTAGACACCCCAAGCTATTTGCTGAGAGGCATGTTGAGTCCATGGAATATTTTATATTTTGACACAAGTTGCGGGAAAGTGACAATTTATTTTTTTTTTTTTTTTTTTTTTGCACAAAGTTGTCACTAAATGATATATTGCTCACACAGGTCATGGGCATATGTGGAATTGCACCCCAAAATACATTTAGCTGCTTCTCCTGAGTATGGGGATACCACATGTGTGGGACTTTTTGGGAGCCTAGCCGCGTACGGGACCCCGAAAACCAATCACCGCCTTCAGGATTTCTAAGGGTGTACATTTTTGATTTCACTCTTCACTGCCTATCACAGTTTCGGAGGCCATGGAATGCCCAGGTGGCACAAAACCCCCCCAAATGACCCCATTTTGGAAAGTAGACACCCCAAGCTATTTGCTGAGAGGCATGGTGAGTATTTTGCAGCTCTCATTTGTTTTTGAAAATGAAGAAAGACAAAAAAAAAAATTTTTTTTTTCTTTTTTTAATTTTCAAAACTTTGTGACAAAAAGTGAGGTCTGCAAAATACTCACTATACCTCTCAGCAAATAGCTTGGGGTGTCTACTTTCCAAAATGGGGTCATTTGGGGGGGGGTTTGTGCCACCTGGGCATTCCATGGCCTCCGAGACTGTGATAGGCAGTGAAGAGTGAAATCAAAAATTTACGCCCTTAGAAAGCCTGAAGGCGGTGCTTGGTTTTCGGGGTCCCATACGTGGCTAGGCTCCCAAAAAGTCTCACACATGTGGTATCCCCGTACTCAGGAGAAGCAACAGAATGTATTTTGGGGTGTAATTTCACATATTCCCATGGCATGTTTGAGCAATATATCATTTAGTGACAACTTTGTGCAAAAAAAAAAAAAAAATAATAATAATTTGTCTCTTTCCCGCAACTTGTGTCACAATATAAAATATTCCATGGACTCGACATGCCTCTCAGCAAATAGCTTGGGGTGTCTACTTTCCAAAATGGGGTCATTTGGGGGGGTTTGAACTGTCCTGGCATTTTATGCACAACATTTAGAAGCTTATGTCACACATCACCCACTCTTCTAACCACTTGAAGACAAAGCCCTTTCTGACACTTTTTGATTACATGAAAAAATTATTTTTTTTTGCAAGAAAATTACTTTGAACCCCCACACATTATATATTTTTTTAAAGCAAATGCCCTACAGATTAAAATGGTGGGTGTTTAATTTTTTTTTTTCACACAGTATTTGCGCAGCGATTTTTCAAACGCATTTTTTGGGGAAAAAACACACTTTTTTACATTTTAATGCACTAAAACACACTATATTGCCCAAATGTTTGATGAAATAAAAAAGATGATCTTAGGCCGAGTACATGGATACCAAACATGACATGCTTTACAACTGTGCACAAACGTGCAGTGACAACAAAATAAATACATTTTTAAAAGCCTTTAAAAGCCTTTACAGGTTACCACTTTAGATTTACAGAGGAGGTCTACTGCTAAAATTACTGCCCTCGATCTGACCGTCGCGGTGATACCTCACATGCATGGTGCAATTGCTGTTTACATTTGACGCCAGACCGACGCTTGCGTTCGCCTTAGCGCAAGAGCAGGGGGGACAGGGGTGCTTTTTTTTTTTTTTTTTTTTTTTCTTTATTATTTTTTTGCTTTTTTATCTTATTTTAAAACTGTTCCTTTCATTTTTTTTTTTTTTTAATCATTTTTATTGTTATCTCAGGGAATGTAAATATCCCCTATGATAGCAATAGGTAGTGACAGGTACTCTTTTTTGAAAAAATTGGGGTCTATTAGACCCTAGATTTCTCCTCTGCCCTCAAAGCATCTGACCACACCAAGATCGGTGTGATAAAATGCTTCCCCAATTTCCCAATGGCGCTATTTACATCCGGCGAAATCTAAGTCATAAAATGCTCGTAGCTTCCGGTTTCTTAGGCCATAGAGATGTTTGGAGCCACTCTGGTCTCTGATCAGGTCTATGGTCAGCTGGCTGAATCACCGGCTGCATTCTCAGGTTCCCTGTTGAGACAGGAGAGCCAGAGAAAAACACGGAAGACGGTGGGGGGGGGGGGGGCATTCTCTCCCACTGCTTGTAAAAGCAGTCTAGAGGCTAATTAGCCGCTAGGATTGCTTCTACATGAAAGCCGACCGCTGGCTGAAAAGAATGATACCAAGATGATACCTAAACCTGCAAGCATCATTCTGGTATAACCACTCAAAGTCGTGAATGCTGTACTCAGACGAAAATATGGTTAACAATAAAGCACAGTAAACGGTAAAGTATAAAAAATTGCAGACCTGAAAAGCAAACATGATAAAACATAATAACAATAAAACATTGCAGAATAGAATACAGTAAAAAAAAGAGCAGAACAATAGAGAGAATAGAGAGAGAGAGAATAGAGAGAGAACAATAAAACGACAACTATTATTTTTTATTTTATATTTTTGTTTGTGTTTTTTTTTTTTTTTTTTTTTCACTTTTTTTGTAACTGTAACTTTTATAACTGTAACCGGTTCCAGGTTCGGGTCTCTCAAAATGCGATGGCATCTTGGGAGACCCTGTGAAAGTGTGTCCTAGTCTGTGCAATGCTGTACCCTACGCTAATACTCAGCTAGTGAATGGTAGCGTTCAAAACATTCACCAATGCAAAGACCAGGATTGTCAGGACAGGAGGGACAATAATAGCGGGTGTCACGCCTATATCCGCGCTTGCTGCAGACACAACATCTTTTTTGGGGGGGTTCGCTGGGTAGGGGTACTCGGGAGGACATAAAAATGCCTCTCATGCAGCCGACTGCATTTGGTTGGGGATGTGAATGGGGGAAGTACGGGCGCTGCAGAAGCGGTAGGTTCCCAATTAGGATTGGCGAATGCAGCAGGAAGGGCACTATGGGCACGACGGGCCTGTGTTTGTCTTTTTGGTGGCAGCGGGACACTACTTGTGCTTGCCACCTCACCAGCTTGAACTGCACTTATGGGACTCGCCACGTCACCAAGTGTTACTGCAGTGCTGGTTTGACTACGACCGGGGTGTACTAGGCCGCTGGCGCTTGCCAGTTCACCAAAACGCTACCAAAAAAACTGTTAACGATCGCAGGGATCAGGCCTGACTCTGCGAACGCTGCAGTTATGCATTTAGTGTTTTGTAAGTGACAGTGATCGATCGATACTGCACTTGGGTGGGCTGGGCTGGGCCGGGCGGAGGGGCAAAACGCAGGTGCTAGCAGGTATCTGGGCTGATCCCGCTAACACTGCGTTTTTGGGAACCCTAAACTGCTGGGGACGCCAGTATAGATCTGATCGGATCAGATATTGATCAGTTCAGATACTATACCACTAAGGGAGGTGTACAGTGCGTGCGTGGGTGTTAGCGCTACTGGCACTAACCTGACGCTGCCTGGGGCTGGTGCTTGCCAGTTCACCAAAACGCTACAAAAAAAACTGTTAGCGATCGCAGGGATCAGGCCTGACTCTGCGAACGCTGCAGTTATGCGTTTAGTGTTTTGTAAGTGACAGTGATCGATCGATACTGCACTTGGGTGGGCTGGGCTGGGCCGGGCGGAGGGGTAAAACGCAGTTGCTAGCAGGTATCTGGGCTGATCCCGCTAACACTGCGTTTGTGGGAACCCTAAACTGCTGGGGACGCTAGTATAGATCTGATCGGATCAGATATTGATGCGTTCAGATACTATACCACTAAGGGAGGTGTACGGTGCGTGCGTGGGTGTTAGCGGTACTGGCACTAACCTGACGCTGCCTGGGGCTGGTGCTTGCCATTTCACCAAAATGCTACCAAAAAAACTGTTAGCGATCGCAGGGATCAGGCCTGACTCAGCGAACGCTGCAGTTATGCGTTTAGTGTTTTGTAAGTGACAGTGATCGATCGATACTGCACTTGGGTGGGCTGGGCCGAGCTGGGCGGAGGGGCAAAACGCAGGTGCTAGCAGGTATCTGGGCTGATCCCGCTAACACTGTGTTTTTGGGAACCCTAAACTGCTGGGGACGCCAGTATAGATCTGATCGGATCAGATATTGATGCGATCAGATACTATACCACTAAGGGAGGCGTATGCTGCGTGCGTGGGTGTTAGCGGTACTGGCGCTAATCTGACCCTGCCTGGGGCGACGCATATCACCGCCGGGCGATCAGGGGGCTAAATCTTTATTCGGTAATAAACGGCGGGTTCCCTGACACTATAAAAAATAAACAAACTAACCAGCGTCACCCGTAACAGTTATACGGTGATCAGTGGTGAAAGGGTTAACTAGGGGGCAATCAAGGGGTTAAAACATTTATTAGATAGTATATGGGGGTCCCTGTCGCTATAAAACTCTGACGGCGAACCTAAATATTTACGTCCCTAACTAGCATCACCAGCGACACTAATACAGCGATCAGAAAAATGATCGCTTAGCGACACTGGTGACAGGGGGTGATCAAGGGGTTAAAACTTTATTAGGGGGGGTTAGGGGGGTACCCTAGACCTACAGGGGGCCTAACACTCACTGCCCTGACACTGTAACTGTCACAAACTGACACCAATACAGTAATCAGAAAAAAAAAAAAAAAAAAAAAAAAACTGCTGGTGTCAGTTTGTGACAGGGGGGGGGGGGGGGGTGATTGGGGGGGGATCGGGGGGCGATCGGGGGGGGGATCGGGGTGTTTAGTGTGCCTGGCATGTTCTACTGTGTGTGTAGTGTTGGTGCACTTACATTGCAGTCTTCTCTCCTCGGCCCGGAACGGAAAATACCGAGCCGAGGAGAGATGACATCATTTCCTCTGCCTCTGTGTACAATACAGAGGCAGGGAAATGATCCCATTGGCTGAGAGCGATCGCGAGGGGGGGGCCACGAATGGATGGCCTCCCCCTCACCTCCGATCGCCGGGGGAGATTTGCCGACCGCCGCAGGCACCGGGGGGGGGTCCGATCGGACCCCCCACCCGCGGGCAGGCAAGGACGTACATATACGTCCTTTTGCCTGCCCGTGCCGCTCTGTCGACGTATATAGTCGTGCGGCGGTCGGCAAGTGGCTAAAGACATGCTGGTAGGTTAATTGGATCCTGTCTAAATTGTCCCTAGTATGTATGAATGTGAGTTAGGGACCTTAGATTGTAAGGGTAGGGACTGATGTGAATGTACAGGAAGAATTCAATAGACTGAGTCAGGCAGCACTGCACTGTGGGAACTGTAGTCTAGAGCAGAGAGACTACTCTAAGGCTTCATGCACACTAGAAAGCTGAAAACTTGTTTTAGCATTCTTTTTTGCTGGCGTTTAGCAGTGTTTAACCTAGTGCTTCAGCGTTAAGAAATGGGGCCGCTGGTGTCCTTAACAACCAGCTATACACTGGTTGTTAAGGACACTGACGGCCCTGCTCCTTAATGCTAAAACTACTAAACGTAGCTTACACACTGGGTAGAAAAACTACTAAACGCTGGCAAGTGAGCCAGGAAGCCGTTGGCTGCGTCCCTAACAGCGGATGAGTCAGCTGCCAGCGAGAGTCATATGGTTTTTGAGAGGAACCCCCACGCCAAAATTTTAAAAAAATGGTGTGGTGTCCCCCCCCAAAATCCATACCAGACCCTTATCCGAGCATGCAGCCTGGGAGGCCAGGAAAGGGTGGGATAAGGGAGTGCCCCCTCTCCCCTCCTGAACCACACCAGTGTACATGCCCTCAACATGTGGGGGGGGGTGCTTTGTAGCAGGGCACCCCCCCAAAGCACCTTGTCCCCATGTTGATGGGCTCAATGGACCATGAAGGTCCATTTATAGAATGATTAGTGAATGCTTTGAGATGAGTGTGGAACTGTTATCCCTAGAAGGGCTAGGAGAACCCACTATAATTCAGGAGCCCCCCCTGGGATTGTTGGGGAATAATCCAGGGTCCTCCTAGCCATTTATCAGCCAGTTTAAGGGAGTTTTTTGTGTTGTGGTTACCCCTAGCAGCCAACCGTGGGACCAAAGAAAGCTGTGTTTGACTGTGTACTGTGATTCCCCGGAGAAGCAAAAGACTACGTAGCTTGAAATATTGTTTTTTTTCCTTCTGGACTGGCCTTTTTCTGTTGGTTAGAGGGTTAAAATAAACTTTTGGATATGTGAGGGCTGCGCTTGAAAGGGGAGGACACGACACCTACATCTCCAGTGTTCTTCAAGATAAGAAGGGGAGAGAAGGAGAAGACAACTGTTTCTCTTGCAGTGTGAAATCATCCAGTATGCAAAGAGACCATCACATTTGGCTGAGGAGCATATCTACAGAGAGAGAGAGAGAGAGAAACATGGTAGGATTCTCAAACCCCACAATTCCTTTCCCATCCAAGTGGCTGTGCATGGCAACCAAATCACAGAAACTGGGATTCAGCTACAATTCAGGGGAAGTTTGGCACTGTATACTGTGGGAGGCTAAAAGACCATTAGGTTAGTCTGCCACACCGATGCTCAAGACTAGCCGTGACAATCCATCTTTGGAGCAGATACAAACAGTGTGGGGAGCTTCTCTGTTGTCTCTGCTTGTCTCTTTGGGCTTTGAGGGTAGACTGATCCACAGAAATGGCTTTTGCCACTGTTGTGCTTACAGTTGCCACCAAATTGTAACTCCTCGGTTTGCTGAGTGCCCTAGGACACCATTAAAAGTTTTTGGGTTCCCTTTACCTTTGGGGGCTAGCATTGTATGGTGGAACACATTCAATGTGTCACAGACATTCCATATTTGCTTTTAAAAATTTTAGCGCACTCCTTGTAAAGGTTGCTATACATTCTTTGGGTGGTAAGCCTGCCCACCCAATGTGCTGCAACATATTTTATTTTGCACCTCCTCTGCATCTCTGTGCTCTGCCTGTGAGATCCAGCTGGTTCCCTGCAAGGGCCAGGATATCTCTCTGATTTTCCTGTTGCTGCTGCGTCTCTAGATTCAACAACCGAGTAAGTTTGTCTCTATTTCCAGGAATCCTCTAACCATGTCAGGGGTGCTCTGGCGACTCCATGGGATCAGTTTAACTTGATCCATGCCTTTCCTTCTCTGAAACTCCCTTCTCGCCTGCTCCACAGGATTAAAATGGAGAGCATACAGGTTATTCCATGACCAAACTGACACAGGTGGATGTGATACTTGGAACCTGGAGCTTAACATTCCTGGCTGTTGAGACCCAGGTCCTAAAGGAAGATTTTGTTTTCCCTACACTTTTTGAAAGCTAGGAAACTTACTTCTCACATAATCTACTATTACACCTGGAAAGTATATTTCTTATGGTGTGAAACAAGGAAATTCCATCTCAGGAATAGGGTAAATCCTGTCTTTTCTCCAGTCTGGCTTGGATCAACATCTGGTTCTGAGTACCATCAAGGGCCAATTTTAGCCCTCTTCTTAATAAAAACCTTTTATACAGTTGTCACCCATGTGGTTCCCCCTTGAACATTTCCCAGTGACACAATGGGATCTCAGCATGGTTCTGTAGGTCCTTCAGAAACCATCCCTTGGACATAGCACGTTTTTTTTTTTTTTTGTCTATGCTTCCTTGTCGCCATCACCTCTGTGATGGTAGCTTTCCGGGTTGGCAGCTTTTACCTGTAAAGAACCATTTCACATAGATAAGGTTGTGTTGAGGCCTAAGGCCTCATTTCTTCTCAGGGTGGTTTCTTCCTTTCACCTTAACCAGAATATTGTTCTCCCATTTCTCTGTCTTGCTTCCAAAAAATAGCAAGGATAGTCCCTGTCCTCCATTGTCTGGATGAGGTACATGCTGTTTGATTTTTATCTCTCAGCTAGAGCTTCCTTTACACTGATTGAAGTTCTTTTTGTCATTCCAGAGGGTTCCCATATGAGACAGGTGAAATCAGCAAGTCTAAATTCAAGCCTGTAGGTTTATGGACCACCACCATTCCTTTTCAAAGGGCATTCCACAAGACTGTTAACTGTATGATCTTTTTGTCTCATTTTTTATATCTGAAATGGGAAAGCTGCATGTACAGTATTTAACTGCAGTTCCATCTCAAATGCTTTACTATAAATGCTCTTGTCTTTAGGCTATAGTCTGCTAAAGGTATTAACAGATGGTATAATATTTACAGGCTTGTAAGCCACTACAATATCACATTTTTGTATGCATCACTTCATTCTTTGGAGAATTTTCAAGCCTTACAAGAGTCAGTGATCTTATTATACAGTTATATTTTGTCCATACTGTAGATAGAGCAGGGCTCGTTTTGCTACTAGCAGTTAATGTGTTCACTGTTCACTTATTGTAACTCCTGAGTGTTAGTTTTTTGTCAGTATGAGAATAGTGTGTTAGTGTAGTGCAGTGTTTAACACAGCTTCACATAACATTTGACTCTGAGTGTAGAGTGCTAGTTTCAGGGTGTGAGAATAATATGTCAGTGTAGTCTGTTAGTGTAGTGCAGTGTTTATGGTACAATAATTTTTATTGTAATGAGCATAACAACTTGACAACCATTTACCCATGCAGGGGTACAGCATAGTAAGCATAACAGGAAGGCGTGGGCTGGGAAAGTCCGATGAGGTGACTTTTATAAGTATTAAATATCCACTGGGCGACCTATTGGTATAGTGCAGTGTTTAACACAACTTTACATAGCATTTAACTGAGTGTAGAGTGTTAGTTTAGTGTTAGCATAGTGTGTGAGAATAGTGAGTTATGCCGTGTACACACGGGCGGACTTTTCGACCGGACTGGTCTGACGGGACGAATTTGTCGGACAATCCGACCGTGTATGGGCTTCATCGGACCTGTAGCGGACTTTTTTGGTCGAAAATCAGACGGACTTTAGATTTGGTACATGTTTCAAATCTTTCCGCCGGACCCAGTTCCTATCGAGAAATCTGCTCGTCTGTATGCCGGTCCGACGGACAAAAAACAACGCATGCTCTGAAGCAAATACGAGACGGAAGCGCTCGGTCTGGTAAAACTAGTGTTCGTATTGGAGCTAGCACATTCCTCACGCTGCAAATTCTGTGATCGTTTAATGCAGCGCATTATTGTCTTCTTTATAATGCTAGAAGAACAAAGTTGTTTTGCTGCTCATATTCACACAGAGTTCTCACAAACAGATTTCTGGATAATTTCTCATGATCTCATGAATGATATTGTATTTTTTAAAAGCCCGATCTCCATAATAATGTTTACAAATTTATTTTTTGAGTCATCTTTTATTATTTTTTATTTCATCAAGATCTTTTTTATGATTATTTATAACTTATTTTCTAGTGATCTCCATATTTATTTATTTTTTTGTGTCAAGTTACCACAATAACATTAATAATGTTTTATTTTTTTGTGTGTCAAGTAGGGATGAGCCGAACACCCCCCTGTTCGGTTTGCACCAGAACTTGCGAACAGGCAAAAAATTTGTTCAAACACGCGGACACCATTAAACTCTATGGGACACGAACATGAATAATCAAAAGTGCTAATTTTAAAGGCTTATATGCAAGTTATTGTCATAAAAAGTGTTTGGGGCCCTGGGTCCTGCCCCAGGGGACATGGATCAATGCAAAAAAAGTTTTAAAAACTGACGTTTTTTCGGGAGCAGTGATTTCAATAATGCTTAAAGTGAAACAATAAAAGTATAATATCCCTTTAAATTTCGTACCTGGGGGGTGTCTATAGTATGCCTGTAAAGGGGCGCATGTTTCCTGTGTTTAGAACAGTCTGACAGCAAAATGACATTTCAAAGGAAAAAAAGTCATTTAAAACTACTCGCGGCTATTAATGAATTGCCGGTCCGACAATACACATAAAAGTTCATTGATAAAAACGGCATGGGAATTCCCCACAGGGGAACCCCGAACCAAAATTAAAAAAAAAAAATGACGTGGGGGGTCCCCCTAAATTCCATACCAGTCCCTTCAGGTCTGGTATGGGTATTAAGGGGAACCCCGGCCAAAATTTTTTTTAAAAATGGCGTGGGGTCCCCCCAAAAATCCATACCAGACCCTTATCCAAGCATGCAACCTGGCAGGCCGCAGGAAAAGAGGGGGGGTGAGAGAGCGTCCCCCCCTCCTGAACCGTACCAGGCCACATGCCCTTAACATTGGAAGGGTGCTTTGGGGAAGCCCCCCAAAACACCTTGTCCCCATGTTGATGGGGACAAGGGCCTCATCCCCACAACCCTTGCCCGGTGGTTGTGAGGGTCTGCGGGCGGGGGGCTTATTGGAATCTGGAAGCCCCCTTTAACAAGGGGACCCCCAGATCCTGGCCCTCCCCCCCTGTGTGAAATGGTAAGAGGGTACAAAAGTACCCCTACCATTTCACAAAAAACTCTCAAAAATGTTAAAAATGACGAGACAGTTTTTGACAATTCCTTTATTTAAATGCTTCTTCTTTCTTTTATCTTCTATCTTCCTTTGGTTTCTTCCTCCATCTTTTTCTTCTTCTGGTTCTTCCTCTGGTGTTCTCGTCCGGCATCTTCCTCCGTGGCGTCGGCGTCTTCTTTCCTCCTTCTCCTCGGGCCGCTCCGCATATATGATGGCATGGAGGGAGGCTCCCGCTGTGTGACGCTTCTCCTCTTCTGACGGTTCTTAAATAACGAGGGCGGGCCTCTGACGCACGGGGACTTGACGGGGACTTCCCTGTGGCATTCCCCGTGACATCAGAGGGGGCCGGGTTACGTAACGGGTAACCCCGCCCCCTCTGACGTCACAGGGAATGCCACAGGGAAGTCCCCGTCAAGTCCCTGTGTGTCAGAGGGGGGCGGGGTCACCGGGTGGCCCCGCCCCACATTATTTAAGAACCGTCAGGAGAGGAGAAGTGTCACACAGCGGGAGCCTCCCTCCATGCCATCATGGATGCGGAGCGGCCCGAGGAGAAGAAGGAAAGAAGACGCTGACGCCATGGAGGAAGATGCTGGACGAGAACACCGGAGGAAGAACCAGAAGAAGAAGATGATGGAGGAACAAACCGAAGGAAGATAGAAGAAAGAAGATAGAAGAAAGAAGAAGCACTTAAATAAAGGAGTTGTCAAAAACTGTCTCTTGTCATTTTTAACATTTTTGACAGTTTTTTTGTGAAATGGTAGGGGTACTTTTGTACCCTCTTACCATTTCACACAGGGGGAGGGCCAGGATCTGGGGGTCCCCTTGTTAAAGGGGGCTTCCAGATTCCGATAAGCCCCCCGCCTGCAGACCCCCATAACCACCGGGCAAGGGTTGTGGGGATGAGGCCCTTGTCCCCATCAACATGGGGACAAGGTGTTTTGGGGGGCTACCCCAAAGCACCCTCCCAATGTTGAGGGCATGTGGCCTGGTACGGTTCAGGAGGGGGGGCGCTCTCTCATCCCCCCTCTTTTCCTGCGGCCTGCCAGGTTGCGTGCTTGGATAAGGGTCTGGTATGGAATTTAGGGGGACCCCCACGTCATTTTTTTTTAAATTTTGGTTCGGGGTTCCCCTGTGGGGAATTCCCATGCCGTTTTTATCAATGAACTTTTATGTGTATTGTCGGACCGGCAATTCATTATAGCCGCGAGTAGTTTTAAATTACTTTTTTCCTTTGAAATGTAATTTTGCTGTCAGACTGTTCTAAACACGGGAAACATGCACCCCTTTACAGGCATACTATAGACACCCCCCAGGTACGAAATTTAAAGGGATATTACACTTTTATTGTTTCACTTTAAGCATTATTAAAATCACTGCTCCTGAAAAAACGTCCATTTTTAAAACTTTTTTTTGCATTGTTCCTTGTCCCCTGGAGCAGGACCTAGGTCCCCAAACACTTTTTATGACAATACCATGCATATAAGCCTTTAAAATTAGCACTTTTGATTTCTCCCATAGACTTTTAAAGGGTGTTCCGCGGCTTTCGAATGTGCCGCGAACACCCCAAATTGTTCGCTGTTCGGCGAACTGGCGAACAGCCGATGTTCGAGTCGCACATGAGTTCGACTCGAACTCGAAGCTCATCCCTAGTGTCAAGTTAACACAATAACATTATTAATGTTTTATTTTTTTGTGTGTCAAGTTAACACAATAACATTAATAATGTTTTATTTTTTGTGTGTCAAGTTAACACAATAACATTATACTTTTGTTTTTTTTTTGGAACCTCAAGGAGGTTGTTGTCCCCTGTTAATTTGACATTGTCTTTTAGAAATTTATTTGAATAAAAACACACAGGCAAGTATTTTCAGAAAATAAAATATCCATTTATTCTGGTTAACAAAATAAAGATGAAGGCAACGCTGGACTAACTTTTGGAATTTGTGAAGCCTTTTGGCCCCAGGGCACACATCAAGTCTTTGGAAAAGAAAATTGGGATCTTGAGGAGTCCATATAATAGGGAGCACAATCTGGTCCAGGAATCCCAGAGATCAAGACTAGCAGCAGATGACATATATGTCCCCAGGCTGTGGTACTACACCAGCCTGCGTCTACTGTCAGACCAGACTGAACCCAGGTCATCACGTTCTTCTCTTCGCTGCAGCCTTCCCTCCACTCTGCCCTGCAGCCTTCCCTGCAACCTTCCCTGCACCCTTCCCTGCAGCCTTCCTTGGAGGCTGTGGCTCTGATGGTGGACTGGTGGCAGGAGGAAGAGGAGGAGGAGAAGGAGGAGGATGGGTGAGATCATATATTTTGCTGTTAGCAGTTAACTCGCCCTTCAGCCCCTTGTGAAGGGCATCACTAATAATTTGTTCACAGAGGAGGCGTTGGCCCCTCTCACATTCAAACAACCTGGTCGCTATATAGCATGCATAGGCCTCTTCAGCGTCGAGTGGGCTCCTCAGGACCTCTGTAGCTTCTCTAATGAGGCGCAGTGATGCCTCCTGTGTCACCGTCCCCTTCCTGGGCCTTTTTGTTTGCATGTGGAGGGGAGGCACCTGCGATTGGGTGAGGCTCCTACTGGGCCTTGCCACCTCCTGACTGACACTGGGCCTGCCCACCTCCTGGCTGTCACTGGGCCCGGCCTCCTCCTGTCTGCCACTTTCCAGAACTTCCTCCTGGCTGAGCTCATCCTGTGTATAGAAAAGGGACATAGTTTTAGTTTTTGGTTCATCAATCACACACAATTTTTAGCTTATGACTTGCAAATTCAATGTTAATACATATAAAAGAATATCATTCTGACCCCAGCATTTTTTCAAGCTGGTGACAAACATTTTTGGCCTCTACTGTCAATTGATATGTATACATCATTTTTGGGGTAAAATCCTTAATAGGTAATAAATTATAACATCTAGTTAACATCATTAATATTAGGACACTAAATATGTTTAAAAATAATATACCTGGCTCCAGCTGGGCCCATCCGGTTCTTCCAGGATGGAAGGCCCAGGTTGTTCCTCATCAGCCTCTGCTGGGGTGCAGGGAAGGGTGGAGGGAAGGGCCGAAAGTGATTCCCTGGCTTCAGTCTGCTCGTCAAGAAAATGCAGTTTTTCAAAGTACCACAGCTTGGGTACATACACATCATCTGCTGATGCTCCTAATCTCAGGGAAGCCTGGATCTTGTTATGATCCCTCCTGTACATATTCCTCAAGATCCCAATTTTATGTTCCAAAATGTCCAAGGTTGCTTCTGGGATCAAAGTCTGCACAAATGCCAGAAGTCTCTCCATCGTTGCCTTCCTTACTGGTTTGTTGTAATACAGTGGGGCAAAGAAGTATTTAGTCAGCCACCAATTGTGCAAGTTCTCCCACCTAAAAAGATGAGAGAGGCCTGTAATTGACATCATAGGTATACCTCAACTATGAGAGACAAAATGTGGAAACAAATCCAGACAATCACATTGTCTGATTTTTTAAAGAACTTATTTGCAAATTATGGTGGAAAATAAGTATTTGGTCACCTACAAACAAGCAAGATTTCTGGCTCTCACAGACCTGTATCTTCTTCTTTAAGAGGCTCCTCTGTCCTCCACTCATTACCTGTATTAATGGCACCTGTTTGAACTTGTTATCCGTATAAAAGACACCTGTCCACAACCTCAAACAGTCACACTCCAAACTCCACTATGGTGAAGATCAAAGAGCTGTCGAAGGACACCAGAAACAAAATTGTAGACCTGAACCAGGCTGGGAAGACTGAAATCTGCAATAGGCAAGCAGCTTGGTGTGAAAAAATCAACTGTGGGAGCAATAATTAGAAAATGGAAGACATACAAGACCACTGATAATCTCCCTCGATCTGGGACTCCACGCGAGATCTCACCCTGTGGGGTCAAAATCATCACAAGAACGGTGAGCAAAAATCCTAGAACCACACGAGGGGACCTAGTGAATGAAAGCAAGTAAAGGCGCAAAGAACTGGATATCTCTATATTACCATCTAGTTAATGACAAAGGGTAATTATGACTATTAAAGTCCATAATAACTCTATCTGAGCAAAGCAAGTTCAATAAAGAGTTAAAAGTCCACACAGATGGCTGCCCATACATAGAAGCATTCTATAGAGTTGTCTTTTCAGATTTAAAGAAACTATGTGAATCCTCTTCGGCCTCCAAACTCAATAACCTATCACCTTCAGAAATTAGAGCACTTGACCGAATCATTCATAGAGATGATTTGGTAATAAAATCTGCTGACAAAGGAGGAGGTATTGTTTTACAAAATAAAACTGATTATCTTAAAGAATCACATAGGCTACTCTCGGACAATAGGACATACGTTAAACTTCCCAAGGACCCTACAACCGAATATGCTATGGAAGCTGACCTGTTGATCTCCACTGCCCTTCAAGAAGGTATCATTACAAAAATCGAGAAGTCTTTCTTGCAAAAGACTTTTTACCAAGTACCTTACTTCTACCACCTGCCTAAGATACATAAAAGCTTAGAGGATCCCCCAGGTAGACCCATCGTGGCAGCCATGGACAGTGTCACCACGGGCTTTAGTCTATATATTGATCAACTGTTACAACCCATAGTTGCTCAATTACAATCATATATTCGGGATGGCACCCATCTCATGGAAATGCTATCTCCATACAAGTGGGAGCCTACCTACACCTGGCTCTCACTGGACGTATGTTCTTTGTATACCTCCATCCCACATGACTTCGGACTAATGGCATTGGAACATTTCCTATCCACAGACCCGTTGATCAATATGCGCCAAGCAGAGTTTGTTGTGAAGGCAGCAAGGTTTTGCTTGACGCACAATTACTTCTCCTTTAATGAAGAATATTACCAGCAGATACAAGGCACAGCAATGGGGGCAAACTTTGCACCATCTTATGCTAATCTTGCAATGGGCCTATGGGAAAATAATTTTATTTACAAAAATAACCCCTTTGCGGCCAATATCATATTCTTCGGGAGGTATATTGATGACCTTATCATCATCTGGGACGGTGATACTGACTTAATAACCTCCTTTGTCAAACACTGCAATACCAACCCCTATGGGCTGTCGTTCACGTCAGCCACTGACTCAGTTACCATTGCTTTTCTTGATCTAGAACTAGGACATGATGGTTCCACCATCACTTCAAGAAACTACACTAAGCCTACAGCAGGTAATTCGTACTTACATTTTGAAAGCTGTCATCTTCCCAAATGGATTACAAATATTCCAAAAGGACAGTTCTGCCGTCTTCGGCAAAACTGCACTAAGGATTCGGACTATGTCGAACTAAGTGAAACCCTTAAAAGAAAGTTCTACGACAAAAAATATCCCGAACCCCTGGTGGAAGACGCCTTCAAATATTACCTGCATGGTAAACCATCAAAACCAAAAACCAATCCACATACTTATGATGGTTCTAGTAAGTTTATAACTACTTTTCATAATAAATACAAAGGGATGGAGAAGATTTTGGAAAAACATTGGAGTATATTACACCAAGATCCCCACTTAAAAACAATACTTCCATCTCGTCCTAAAGTCATCTATCGCAGGGCCCCCAATCTAAAAAATAAGATTGCACCCAGTAAGTTCAAATCCACCTCAACAATACCACCTGTACCCACATTGATTCCCCTGGTAGGCATGTACCAATGCCGTAAGGCCTTATGCAAAACCTGCAACTTTGTCCAGCATGGACAAAAATCCTTCACCACCAAAGGCAAGACCTATGTGCTAAAAGAATTCTTTAATTGTTCGTCCGACTTCGTCATCTATGGCCTAAGGTGTCCATGTGGCCTAATGTACGTGGGCCGGACAATTAGAGCATTAAGACGAAGATTTGGGGAACACAGAAGGCTTATAGAGGGCGGAACAGATCCCCATAGTGTTCCAAGACATTTTGCCTCAGTCCATCAAGGTTCTACGGAGGGCCTAAAGGTGTGGGTTATAGAACAGATCCCAAGGTCCGTCCCAGCGGCCGAAAGATTCAAGAGGCTCTGTGCACGTGAGACCTTCTGGATCTATACTCTAGACGTACTCTCGCCAGGTGGAATCAATGAAAGTATCGAGATTGCAACTATCCTGTAAAACACATTGTATACATTTTAATATACCCTTTCATATCTGTTTACCATCATTTCCCCCTCTTTTATAATCAAAATGAGCTGTCCTAATGATACATATTGACCTTCAAAGGTATAATGAGTTTATGGCCCTATATGTTTTGTTTTAAAAAACATATAACATATCTAATTTTCCTTGACTGTTATTGTTATTTATTATTCATTATTTCTATTATCTTTATTTTTATTTTTATTTTTATTTTTACTTATTTTAACCTTATGAGTCATATACATGTACAGGGGCCATGTAGTAGAGGTTTTTCTATTTTCCCATGTGTGCGTATGCTCATGACCAGATGCATATTTGTGCACATATATGTAATGTAAGTAGATGTATCAATAGTTTCGATCACTCTAGTAAGGTTCAATCTTTACACCATCTAACTACTCTTCAACCTAATCATTCTATTTAATTACCATTTTTTCGGGTCACCTATTAGTTTTCAATGACCGTGAGTAGTCGCTGGTCTCAACCCCCCCCCCTTTTTTTCCCCGTATGTATTATCTTAAGATTGATCATCAACAACTAATTTCTCCAAGTTCTTATTATCATTATTTCAATCGTACTTCTATAAGCACCCTGACGTGTCCTCACCTATACCTCTCTTATTTCGCCCTCTTAATTAGGCATAATTCTTATGTATGTATACACTTATATCCATACGATCAATTGTTATTTATCCATTTATTTATTATTTATTTATTTTTCATTATTCATTTATTATTATTTAATTATCATTTATTATTACTTTTTATTCATTTAATTATCCATTTTACTTATTTTATTACCATTATTTATTTTTCTTTTCTTTTTTACTAACATACATTTATTATTATCATTATCAAATTCTTCCCATTATTTACTGAGACTAATTTCTGATATGCACCTTATCACCTGCTAAGAGTTTGTTTGCAATTTGTAATTTATACACATGGCCACCCCTCCCCTCCTTTTTCTTCGTCCCTCCCCTCCCTTTCTCTATCTTTTTCGTTTCCCATTCCGTCCCCCCCCCCCTCCCCCATCCCTCTTCCTCCTTCTTGTCCACTTGTTCCCGCCCCCATGCTCTTTTTAAACCATCCCCACGATTCACTGGCAGCTTGATGAAGGAGCGCGGCTACCGTGACATCGTAGCCCGTACGCTCGTGAAACGCGTCGCATCCCGGTGACGTCACAGCCCCGCGCCTGCTTTCCACCAGCGTTCCAGGCCTCGCTTTGGAGTATCTCATCACCGCGGCCGGCTTCAGCGGTGGCTCAAGCACAGCCGTACGCACAGCAGGAGACAGCGATGCAGTGACTGATCTGACGGACTCCCCTCCTCCAGGAAATCAATCACATGATATGCTTTATTTTAATCCACCAAATGTGAGTGTTTTTGTACAGTGTTTTTATTAAATTCAGTTTACATACTGCACTTAGAGGCGCCTCTCTTCCTCGTTTTTTTCTGCAGACCTAGTGAATGACCTGCAGAGAGTTGGGACCAACGTAACAAAGGCTACCATCAGTAACACACTACGCCGCCAGGACTCAGATCCTGCAATGCCAGACGTGTCCCCCTGCTTAAGGCAGGACATGTCCGGGCCCGTCTGAGGTTTGCTGGAAAGCATTTGGATGATCCAAAAGAGGATTGGGAGAATGTCATATGGTCAGATGAAACCAAAGTAGAACTGTTTGGTAGAAACACAACTCATTGTATTTGGAGGAGAGAGAATGCTGAGTTGCAACCAAAGAACACCATACCTACTGTGAAGCATGGGGGTGGCAACATCATGCTTTGGGGTTGTTTCTCTGCAAAGGGAACAGGATGACTCATCTGTGTACATGAAAGAATGAACGGGGCCATATAGTTTGAGATTTTGAGTGCAAACCTCCTCCCATCAGCAAGGGCATTGAAGATGAAACGTGGCTGGGTCTTTCAGCATGACAATGATCCCAAACACACCGCCCGGGCACCGAAGGAGTGGCTTCATAAGAAGCATTTCAAGGTCCTGGAGTGGCCTAGCCAGTCTCCAGATCTCAACCCCATAGAAAACCTTTGGAGGGAGTTGAAAGTCCGTGTTGCCCAGCGACAGCCCCAAAACATCACTGCTCTAGAGGAGGTCTGCATAGAGGAATGGGCCAACATACCAGCAACAGTGTGTGACAACCTTGTGAAGACTTACAGAAAACGTTTGACCTCTGTCATTGGCAACAAAGGATATTATAAAAGTATTGAGATGAACTTTTGATATTGACCAAATACTTATTTTCCACAAGTTCAAACAGGTGCCATTAATACAGGTAATGAGTGGAGGACAGAGGAGCCTCTTAAAGAAGAAGATACAGGTCTGTGAGAGCCAGAAATCTTGCTTGTTTGTAGGTGACCAAATACTTATTTTCCACCATAATTTGCAAATAAGTTCTTTAAAAAAATCAGACAATGTGATTGTCTGGATTTGTTTCCACATTTTGTCTCTCATAGTTGAGGTATACCTATGATGACAATTACAGGTCTCTCTCATCTTTTTAAGTGGGAGAACTTGCACAATTGGTGGCTGACTAAATACTTCTTTGCCCCACTGTATGCACTGTGCTTGACCTCCCACAGATTCCTCATCTCCCTGTACTTGTCAATAAATTGTGACATGAATTCAGGGTCCTTAAACTTATTATTCATTTTTTCTGTAAGACAATACACAAGACAAAAACACTAACGTTAGCCTAAACTCTCATAATCTTATCCCAATATAGGCCTCAATGTATAAGCAGTATAGGCCACTGATGTTCAAAAATTTGTATAAAAATGACCTTCGATGTTTTGGGGGAGAATCTAATCGCTTTTTCCCAAAAAAAAACATTGATCATGTTCTTCATTTCCTTTTTTGCTGACCCCATTCTGGGCTTTGACTTTTAAAAAAAATTAAAAGCCAAATTTTGTAATAAAGCCTGTTTGTAAAAAAAAAAAATATATGCCTGTTAGTAAAAAGAAATCCCCCCCAAAAAATGCCTGTTTGTAAAAAAAAAAAAAAAAGTTTTTTAAAAAACAAAAAATGTGCACAGATTAAAAAGTTTGCGAATCAACAATGTGAGGCTTCTTCTTTCAATGCTCAATACCATTTTTGTAAGTTATTTGGTGTTTACAGTGACAATGGGGCTTATTTACTAAAGGAAAATACACTTGGCACTACAGGTGCACTAGGAGAACCTAGGAGACAGCCAAAAAGAAAGGCAAGCAATAAATAAATTTCTAGATTTTATCTGATCATTATTTTTTATTCATAAAAATTATACATTGTCTGGCATTGCAATGGCTCCCCTACCTGTAAAAAAATTAACATATTTATCCCGAATTTCACGGGCGCTTTGGGGGGCCAAGCCAGTACGGCCAGTATCCAGGCCCGTCATAGGATTCTCTGTAAGTCCGGTCTCAGGCCCAAGTGATGCAAGATAATTTCTTGAATTTTTGCGTAAAAAATTGTGCAGGATGCAGCATGCTAGGACAATGTGATTACGTTTCTAGTCCACCATGTGGATTGCTGTCTTATATGGGCGGAACCGGCTGGCCATTATCCCGAAGGCATTCTCCACAACTCTTCTCACTCTGGCCAGCCGGTAGTTAAAAACCCTCCTCTCCGGGGTGAGGGTCCTTTGGGGGAATGGCCTGATCAGGTGCTCGCCCAGACCGAAGGCTTCAACTGCAATGATGACAAAGGGGAGTCCTTCCACATTATCCGCATCAGGTGGCAATCCCAGGTCAGCACTCTGGAGACACTGGTAGAACTCCGTCTGGGTGAAGACTCCTCCATCCGACATCTGGCCATTCTTCCCCACGTCCACACACAGAAATTCATATTGTGCAGACACTACCGCCATTAACACAATACTATGAAACCCCTTATAGTTAAAATAGTATGACCCCGAATGGGGTGGTGGCACGATGTGGATGTGCTTCCCATCTATAGCCCCTCCACAGTTTGGAAAGTCCCAACGGGTGGCAAAATGAGATGTCACAGTCTGCCATTCCTGTGGCGTTGAAGGAAACTGGGGAGTCAAACAAGAAAAAAAAAAAAAGTACTTTTGCACGTAATATTGCAAGCACATTACACAAAAAACATTCTTGCCCAACATCAGTATAACATTTATTTTAAGTATTATTTAAAGACTAAAATATAAGGCCCACTTATAAGATTCCTCACCCCCTCTGATGACCCATTGATAAAATTTAAGGGGGGGGGCTTATAAATTAATTTAACGACACACAGACCATTTGGACACATTTTAGGGGAAGGGGAGGGGCTTATAAATTAATTTAACGACACACAGACCATTTGGACACATTTTAGGGGGAGGGGGGCTTAAAAATTAATTTAACGACACACAGACCATTTGGACACATTTTTTTTGGGAGGGGGGGGGGTTAGAAATTAGTTTAACGACACACAGACCGTTTGGACACATTTTAGGGGAGGGGGGCTTCAAAATTAATTTAACCACACACAGACCATTTGGACACATTTTAAGGGGGTGTTTAGGCTAAAGCACTACAATGGAGCTGACAAAATACATTGTTAAGTGACTAGACTAGGTGGTTATGGGCCCAGCATAGAATGCTGGGGAGGTTAGTGAAGGCAAATATGCACGAAGGACAAAAAAGCAGCATTAAAAGCTTCCAGCATGCATGAGGACAAAGGTGACATTCACAGCATGTTGCAATCATGGTATTTAAGGATTGAGGAAAGAAATACAATACATTAGCAAACATTAAATACAATAAAATGTGATGTTAAAGGATCAATCTTACCTTAATATAGTCCTTCTGCAGGACCTGAATTATAGCAGAACAGGTCTCTGGGATAATGATCCCCAGAGCCTGGGGGGAGATGCCTGTGGAGAACTTGAGGTCCTGCAGGCTTCTCCCAGTCGCCAAGTACCGCAACGTGGCGACTAGCCTCTGCTTCGGAGTGATGGCTTGCCTCATGCAGGTATCCTGCCTGCTGATATAAGGGGTCAGCAAAGCCAACAAACAGTGAAAAACGGGGTCCGTCATCCTGAGAAAGTTCCTGAAATCGTCAGGATTATTCTCACGGATCTCACGAAGCAAAGGCATGTGAGAGAATTGGTCACACTGGAGCAACCAATTCTTCGTCCATGAACTCCTCCCCACCCTGTTCATGGACTGGTCTTGGGTTGAAGAATGAACCCCAACACCAAGCCCAAGCAAAGCACGACCTCTACGACGAGTGCGTACACGCAACATGGCTTCAAAATGGTCGGCTGGTCAGAACGAACTTAACAGAATGCACTGAAGAACAGCAAGGCCTGTGAAGAGCGAGCTGAAAATCAGCAACGAGCGGACAAGAACACACTGGATAAACCAATACGAACTCACTACATGCACTGAAAAGCAGATACAAACCTCACAAGCACAAACTGAACAACAGTTAAACGATCTGAAAAACACGAGTCTGAAAAGCGCGAATCGTCTCTCACCAAACTTCTACTAACACGAGGTAAACACGAAATTAGCAGAATGGGCCCAAAGGATGGCACACGAGCTGTTACACTTCTTTTTTTATAGTCTCGCCGGACCTGGTGTACGTCACCGCGTACTAGACGGTCGGACTTTGGTGTGATTGTGTGTAGGCAAGTCCGTTTTGGCGGAACTCCGTCGGAACTCCGTCGTAAGTCCGTCGAAAAGTCTGACGTGATTCAGTCCGTCGAAAGTCCGCTTGTGTGTACACGGCATTAGTTTAGGACAGTGTTTAACACAGCTTAACATAACATTTAGTGCTGTATACAGT
Organism: Aquarana catesbeiana; assembly: GCF_042186555.1. NCBI lineage: Eukaryota > Metazoa > Chordata > Amphibia > Anura > Ranidae > Aquarana > Aquarana catesbeiana. Next base: position 115,352,300 of record NC_133326.1, on the reverse strand, counting down.
GCTGTATACACTTTTTTTTGGTTGCTGCGGTTTCTTTTTTTTTTGTCCTCTGCCTGCCCCCATTTTTTTTAATTGTCAGCCGCAGTTTTTTTGACTGCAATGTGTTGTTTTTTTTTTTATAGTTTTTACATTTCTGTCAGCGTCTGTCCTCAATTTAAAATACACTGAACACCACTTTTTCAATGACTAAAGTGCATCAAACTACATATTTCCCAGTATTTATAAAATTTGGGTAATAAACCCCCCTATCATGTCTGGGAGGCCAACAAGGAGAGGCAGACATTCCCATGCCACTATGAGGGGCCAGCAGTGTCTGTGTCCACAGGCAAAGGTGGACATAGTCTGTCCTCAGGCAGGGCACCTTTAGATCTGTTTAATGATGTTGGTTGTGCTATCCAGTCACAGCATGCAGAGGAGGTGGTGGACTGGCTTACTAAACCATCCTCAACATCCTCTATAACGCGTCAAGCTAGCACTAGTGCGCAGTCCACTGCAGCTGCCACAGTGGCTTATTCTGCCTCCTTATCCACAGCTACTCTTGCCATAGCCCCAGCATCATGCTTGGAGGAGTTATTTGAACATAGCGTCAGCCACTTGCTTCTTGATGATGCTCAGACATTACTTGATTCTGATGTTGGCTCTGAGAGGGGAGAACACTGAGAGGGGAGAACACTGATAAACAACAAATTGGCAGTCATATTCCCCCAGCTGCAGTGTATTGCGAAGTTGGCTCCAGTGATGATGAGGATGGAGGGAATGCTGATGATGAGGTCACGAACACGACTTGGGTGCCGGATAGAACAGAGAAGGAAAGTGAGGGGGAGAAACAACCCCAACGAGGTTGGATGTCCTCCAGAGGCAGGTATTTTGGAAGAGTAGAGAGCAGCCACCCTATTCTATCAGATTGTGGAGATGTTATCTCCCGGCCCGCTTCCCAGAGCTCAGCTGTGTGGGCCTTTTTTAGCACATGTGCAGCTGATCACACTGTTGCTATTTGCAATCTCTGCTGCAAGCAGAACCATGGCAAAAAACACCAGACATTTGGGTACCACATGCTTGACAAGGCATTTAACCTCCCACCACTCAGCCCATTGGCAAAACCACCTGAAAGCCACTTACAAGGGACAAAATTCTTCTCCTCCTCACTCCTCACCTCTTATGTGTAACCCTGCTATATCTCATGACCTCTCAGCAGCCTCCAATGACAGGGATGATGGTGTAGCAAAGGGTGTCACAGGTCCTTGCAGGTCGTCTGCCAGCAGCACACCACTAGCTGTAGAGTATAGGAAGCTAATTTCTCTGCCCCAGCTGCTGTAATGCAAAAAAAATACACTCTTTGCCACCCACATGCCCAGCGTCTAAATTCCAGCTTGTCCAAATTGCTGCCTTTCCATCTAGTGGATTCTGCCCCCTTCTGTGAATTTGCTGTACCACAATGGCAGGTTCCTAGTCGCTTTTTATTTTCATGTAAGGCCATTCGTAAGGCTCTGTACCATCACGTGTAAGGCAATGTTTTGGCATCTTTGGGCAAGGCAGTCAGCCGCAAGGTCCACCTTACTGCTGACTCGTGGTCCAGCAAGCATGGTCAGGGATGATATATTTCATTCACAGCACACTGGGAATCAGGGCTCAGTGCTGGAGCTTGTTTTGCCGTTATGTCTCCATACAGCTGGTGGTGATGACGTGAGATCTGTCAGCTCCACCCCCTCCTCCTTCTCCATGCCCCCCTCTGCTGGATTGTCCTATGAACCACCAGTACCCCCTAAGCGTTCAAGGGGCCATTCAACGAGTCAGGCTAAAAGATGCCATGCAATGCTTCAGCTGGTCTATCTAGGGGACAGGAGCTACACCAGAGCAGAGATTCTTTCAGCTGTGCAGGGGCAGTCCCAGAGGTGGTTCATGCCACGAAAGCTTGAGCCAGGAATGACAGGGAAAGTTGACACGTGCCATGCCTGGCGGATGTCTTCAATTTGGTGGTGCAGCTTTTCTTAAACAGGTGCCCAGGTTTGCAAGGTCTTCTAAAGCAGGCTAGAAAAGTCTGTAGTTATTTCAGGCGGTCATACACAGCTAGTGTTCGGTTGGCTGAAATTCAGCGGGAATTCCACCTGCCTGTAAACCGCCTGATTTGTGACATGCCCACCAGGTGGAACTCGACTTTGGCAATTCTTCAGCCACTGCACATGCAGCAGAGGGCTGTCAACAAGTACCTGTGTGAGTATGGCACGCCACAGAACACACAAGAGGAGAGGGAGGAGGAGAAGGAGGATGATTATGGCAGTTTTGGAGGCATAGAAGCACAGGAAGACATACGTCAAACCTTATAAAATGTTTTTCAGTCCTCAAACACCTTGGGAGTAGTACGTGGCTGGGAAGCAGTTCCAGATCCTCAGTGCCCCTGAGGACTCTGCTTCTCATGTCTCTGCAAACTTGCAGTGCATGGGCTCCCTTATTCTTCAAAGCCTGCGAAAGGACTTGAGAATTTGTGGCATCAAGGAGAAGTATCATTATTGGTTGGCAACCCTCCTTGACACCAGTACAAGGGGAAAGTCTTGGAACTCATCCAGCCCTCGAAGCGGGAGCACAGGATGAAATATCTTGAGGACACCTTAAAGAGGAGTTTATGTAATGCCTTTCCTGACTCCCTGGAGAAGGGGCTGTCTCAGTGATGCATTTCAAAAAATTTTTAGTCCTCGGCACCCAGGGCTGTCAGCTTCCACATCCCATTGGCAGCGTCTGCATCATATGATGGGAGATTTTTTGGAGAGCTTTTCTAGTGGATGATCCACTGGTTTTCTGGGTCATGACAATAGACCACTGACCAAAACTTGCCCAGTATGCAATTGAGCTGCTGGGCTGCCCTGCATCCAGCATGCTTTCCGAATGGGCATTCAGTGCTGCTGGAGGTTTTGTGACAGATAAGAGAGCACGTCTGTCCACATACTTCGTGGCCCGGCTGACATTTATAAAAATGAATCAGTCCTCAGTTAGCAGCAGCTATCAAGCCCCTGATGCCGATGTCGCTGATTAAGTGTTATTGGAATCTTGAATCTCTGCAAGACTGTCTAGGCTTTTGAATATTTGCTTTGAAAGGTTTAAACTGGAATTGTTGTTGTTGTTTTTGATATATATGGTGCTTTTTTCTACAAAGAAATTAATTGATTTCAACCGTAGTGTACCGCAGATGTGACCTTCTTGGTAGGTTTTCCTCCCTCTTTTTCATATGTGATTTTTGGTTACGGACTTGGACTGCACCACATGGTAAGCCACTATATGGTGAATGGTTGATATTATGCTTTTGAGTTGAGCTATACTGGTTATCAGTTGAAGTGGTAGATCTAGGCGTTGCAATTGCAAATATTTTTAAGACTGTCTAGGTTGCCTAGCTTTGTGGCTGTTGATTTTATCTTGAAGTAATTTTTTGGTATAGGTTTCATGGACACATTTAACACCCAAGGACCAATTTTTCCACACCTGTTTCACAGGTGCATCAAATTTCCATTTTTTACAGCAAGGCCAATTCTTACTTTCATCAAGAGTACCTCTAGAAAGTTACAGGGCAAAGGTACCAACAGCACCCAAAGATCAATTTTTCTACAAATGTTTGACAGTGGTGTTAAATTACATTTTTTTACAGTGAAGCCAATTCTTGCTTTCATCAAGACTGCCTGTAGAATATTACGGGGTGAAGGCACCAACAACACCCAAAAACAAATTTTTCCACAACTGTTTGAAAGGGGTGTCAATTTAAATTGTTTACAGCTAGGCCAATTCTTGCTTTCATCAAGACTACCTCTAGAATGTTATGGGGTGAAACAACACCCAAAGATTAATTTTTCCACAACTGTGTAACAGGGACGTCAAATTAAATTTTTTTACAGCAAGGCCAATTCTTGCTTTAACCTCTAAAATGTTACGGGTAGTGTTGGGCGAACAGTTCAGCCGGAGCATGAGTTCAGGCAGAACATTGGCTGTTCGCCTGTTCGACGAACACCCGAATTATCGGGGCGTTCGATCATTTGTTCGGCCCGCCGAACGACCACAATGCACTGCGCCGCCACACATTGGAAGCCCTGATTGGCTGAAGCAATGAAAGCTTTGCCCAATCAGGGCACATAGCACTGTCAGAGCCATGATTGGACACTGTCATGATGATTTTATCCAATCAGGCTCATTGCTCTTAGTTCCACCCCACACTATAAAAATATTCTTCCCATAGCGGCCATTTGCAGTGTGATATTGGCGTGGAGGGAGATAGAACAGGGCTCTGTTCAGTGTGAATAGTGAGTTAAGCCTCGTACACACGATCGGATTTTCAGCAGACAAAGCATCAGACTTTTGCCGAAGGGCGTGTGCCAAGAACTTGTCTTGCATACAAACGGTACACAATTGTCGGCCAACAAACACAAACGTAATGACGTGTTTGGTGAGTATTGATTCTGAGCATGCGTGTTTGTACTTCAGACTTTTGTGTGACGGACTTGTGTACACACGATAGGAAAATCTGACAACAGACCATTGTCTGCCAAAAATGTACTAGCCTGCCAGCCAACATTTGTTGGCGGAAAGTTGGACAACAATTGTCTGAGCGTACTAATGGTCGGATTTTAGGCAGTCTGTCATCACACAATTCCTGGACGAAAATCTGATCGTGTGTATGAGGCTTTAGTGTGCTATAGTGAGCTATTCTATTGTAATTCTATTGTAAATGTAAAGTATCAGTTTAGTGTGAGTGTAGTGCGACCATTCATTTTTACTTTAGTGTCAGTTTAGTGTGAATCTAGTGATAGTGCAGCGTGAGTGTAGTGCGACCATTCATTTTACTTTCGTGTCACTTTAGTGTGAATTTAGTGATAATGCAGTGTGCATGTTTAGTGTCATTTTATTTTGTCAGGGCAGGTTTCCTTCAGTATATTTCAGTGCGCTACTGCACGTTTACCACAGTATATTGCAGTGCGTTATTACAGATTTACATCAGTATATTGCAGTGCGTTATTGCCGATTTACCGCAGTATATTGTAGTGCGTTAGTGCACGTTTAACGCAGTATATTTCAGTGCATCGGTGCAGGTTTACTGCAGCATATTGCAGTGCGTTAGTGCATGTTTAATGCAGCATATTTCAGTTTGTTATTGCACGTTTGCCACAATATATTGCAGTGCGTTACTGCACGTTTAATATAGTATATTTCAGTGCGTTATTGCAGGTTTACTGCAGTATATTGCAGTGTGTTACTGCACGTTTAACGCAGCATATTTCAGTGAGTTATTACAGGTTTACCGCAGTATATTGCAGTGCATGACTGCACATTTAACGCAGTACATTTCAGTGTGTTATCGCAGGTTTACCACAGTTAATTGCAGTGTGTTAGTGCACGTTTAAGGCAGTATATTTCAGTGTTATTACAGGTTTACGGCAGTATATTTCAGTGTGTTAATGCATGTTTAACGCAGTATATTTCAGTGCCTTGGTGCATGTTTACTGCAGTATATTGCAGTATGTTAATGCACGTTTAACGCAGTATATTTCAGTGCATTATTGCAGGTTTACCCCAGTATATTCCAGTGTGTTAGTGCATGTTTAACATAGTATATTTCAGTGCGTCATTGCACGTTTACCGCAGTATTATTCAGTGCATTATTGCAGGTTTAATACAGTATAGTTCAGTGCCTTATTGCACGTTTAAAGTAGAATATTTCAGTGCATTATTGCATGTTTACGGCAGTATATTGCAGTGTGTTACTGCACATTTAACGCGGTATATTTCAGTGCGTTGGTGCATGTTTACCGTGGTATATTGCAGTGTGTTAGTGCACATTTAACGCAGTATATTTCAGTGCATTATTCCAGGTTTACCGCATTATATTGCAGTGTGTTAGTGCACGTTTAACGCAGTATACATCAGTGCAATTGTGCACGTTTACCTCAGTATACTACAGTGCGTCAGTGCACGTTTAACGCAGTATATTTCAGTGCATCGGTGCATGTTTAGCACAGTATATTGCAGTGCGTTACTGCAGGTTTACCGCAGTATATTGCAAGTGCATTATTGCACCTTTAACTCAGTACATTGCAAGTGCGTTATTGCGCCTTTAATGCAGTATATTTCAGTGTGTTATTGTAGGTTTACCGCAGTATATTGCAGCGCATTACTGCACGTTTACCGCAGAATATTTCAGTGCGTTATTGCAGGTTTCCCACTGTATATTGCAGTGTGTTAGTGCACGTTTAACACAGTATATATCAGTGCGTTGGTGCGCGTATACTGCAGTATACTGCAGTGCATCAGTGCATGTTTAATGCAGTATATTTCAGTGTGTTATTGCGCGTTTAACACAGTATACTGCAGTGTATCAGTGCATGTTTACCGCAGTATATTGCAGTGCATTACTGCACCTTTAATGCAGTATATTTCAATTTGTTATTGCAGGTTTTTCCACAGTATAATGCAGTGCATTAGTGCACGTTTAACATAGAATATTTTTGTGACAGACTCACCCAGGACAGAGGCTTTTGGAAGGGACTGAATGCTAGCCTCTTGCCTACCGACTATATTTCAGTGCTTTAATGCAGTTTTACTGTAGTATATTGTAGAGTGTCAGTGGAGTGTGTCTGTGTAATGAGTACTCAAGTTAAAGTTGTCCATGTACACATTTTCTCATATTTATTACATTTTGTTAATAAACCTCACCCCCCCATCATGTCTGGGAGGCCAACAAGGAGAGGCAGATGTTCCCATGGCACTGCGAGTGTCCAGAGGCAAAGGTGGAAGTCGTCCGTCCTCAGTCAGGGCATCATTTCCTCTGTTTAGTGATGTTGCCTGTGCTATCCAGCCACAGGATGCAGAGGAGGTGGTGGACTGGCTTACTAAACCATCCTCATTCTCCTAGTGTGCAGTCGGCCACAGCTGCCAGAGTGGCTTATTCTGCCTCCTTGTCCACAGCTACTCCTGCCATAGCCCTAGCATCAGGCATGGAGGAATCAGCTGAGGTACTTGAACACAGCGTTAGCCACTTGCTCCTTGGCGATGCACAGCCATTTATTGATTCAGATCTTGGTACTGAGGTTGAGGAGGGTAGGAACATGACGCTACACTGGTAAACAACAAATTTGCAATCATGTTCCCCCAGCCGCAGCGTATTGCCAAGTTGGCTCCAGTGATGATAAGGATGGAGAGGATGATGATGAAGTCACGGACGCGACTTGGGTGCCAGATAGAGCAGAGGAGGAAAGTGAGGGTAAGGCACAACCCCAACGAGGCAGCCATCATGGAAGAGTAGAGAGCAGCCACCCTACTCCACCAGATTGTGGAGCTGTTATCTCCTGGCCCACTTCCCACAGCTCAGCTGTTTGGGCCTTTTTTAGCACATGTGCTTTGCCTCAAGCAGATCAAGCGTGGCAAAAAATAGGATTTTTATAACAGCTTACCTGTAAAATACTTTTCTTTGAAGTACATCACAGGACACAGAGCCATAGTAGTTACTATGTGGGTTATAGGCCAGCTTCAGGTGATGGACACTGGCACGCCCTAAATTAAAAAGTGCACTCCCTATATAACCCCTCCCACTGGTGGGAGTACCTCAGTTTTGTAGCAAAGCAATACACGTGTATACTAAAGAAGGGAGGGATCTCTGTGTCCCGTGATGTACTTCAAAGGAAAGGATTTTACAGGTAAACTGTTATAAAAATCTTATTTTCTTATCGTACATCATGGGACACAGAGCCATAGTAGTTGCTATGTGGGATGTCCCATAGCAATACCAACTGAAGGGAGGGAGACCCAATAAAAGTAGGGCACTAAGAGACTAGAAGACTCATACTGCAGCCTGCAGTACACTGCGCCCAAAGGTGATATCCTCATGATCTTTTACATCTACTTGATAGAATCTGGTAAATGAATGGACTGAAGACCAAGTTGCAGCCTTGCAGATCCGAGCCAGGAAGGCTTGGTGATGCACTACCCAAGAAGCACTAACAGCCCTGGAGAAGTGCGCTTTAATATGAACAATCACTTGACGTATCAATTTAGAAATAGTAGATTTTGACACTGCCCGTCCTTTTTTAGGACCATCTGGCAACACAAACAAAACATCTGCTTTATGAATCTGAGCGGACACTTTTAATAGACTTTGACTGCTCTCACCACATCAAGAGAATGTAGTGAACTTTCTTCCACAGAACGAGGTTCTGGAAAAAACTAAGGCAGAACAATATCCTGGTTTAAATAAAAAAACAATACTACCTTCAGTAGGAATTCAGGATGAGGCCACAATACAACCTCATCCTTATGAATAAACCAATATGACTCTTTACAAGAAAGAGCAGGCAACTCTGATACCCTTCTTGCAGAAGATATGGCAACCAAGAAAATGATTTTTGCTTTTCAAGAGGACCAAGGGAATATCTTGTATTGGCTCAAAAGGCTGCTTCTGTAAAGCCGACAGGACTAATTTAAGTCCCAAGGGTTCAGGGGTGACCTGACTGGAGGATTAATCCGCGTTACCCCCTGAAAAGAGTTATAAACTAGAGAGTGTGAAGCAAGTGGTCGTTGAAAAAAAAAAAAAACTGATAAAGCCGACATCTGGCCTTGATAGTACTCAAGGCCAGCTTAATTTCTAATCCTATGTGTAGGAATTCAAGGATCCTACCTATGAAATTTTTCTTGGGGTGCCAACCCCTGGATTCACACCAGGAGACATATGCCTTCCAGATTCTATAGTATATGACACTGGAGGCCGGCTTCCTAGTATTAACCAAGTAGAAACTACTGAAGCTAACAGCCCATGATCTTTTAGAATATGGGTCTCAATAGCTAAACCGCTAAATTTAGCGTTTGTAAGGTAGAATGGAATACCGGACCTTGCGAGAGAAGGTCTGGCCATAGCGGTAGGGTCCAAGGGTCCCCTACCTCCTCTACGATCAAGGCAAACTAAGATCTCCTGGGCCACGCTGGGGCCACAAGAATCACCTCCTTCCCTTCTTGCTTGATCCTGCGAGAAGGCGCGGAAGCAGCAGAACAGGGGTTAGAGTGAAAAACTGATCCTATGGAAAAACCAAGGCATCTGTTCCGTATGCCATCGGATTCCTTGTCCTTGACACAAACTTGTCAATCTTGTTGTTGAACCTGGATACAAACATGTCCGGAACTTCCCATTTTTTGGCATGACAAAAATATGTTGAGGTGAAGGGACCATTCTCCCGGGAACAATTGTTGGCGACTCAAGTAGTTCGCCTGCCAATTCCCTGTCCCTGGAATGAAAATTACTGATAGGCAAGGAATGTTGTTTTCCCAAGATAGAATATGAGTTCAATGCCCCCTTGGTGATTGATATAGGCCACAGCTGTGGCATTGTCAGATTGGATACTAACAGGACAATTTTGTAGTCTAAGAGCCCATTCACACAGGGGCAACACGACTTCCAGCACGACTTTGGGAGGCAACTTGGACACGACTTGAGTATGAATCACACCACGACTTGGGGCAACTTACAACACAACTTGAAGTCGCCTCCAGGACAGGGAACTTTACAAGTGGCCAATCAGAGCTTATCAGCTGTGTGTGAGAAGGAGGGGGCTGGCTGTTTAGTGGAGGAAATTACTTTCTATTTCTTTTCTGCTTCCTGTAAAGTTGCCTCAGTATGAACAGTGATCAGACTTGGAGGCAACTTCCATTGAAATCAATGGGTACAAGTTGCCTTCAAGTCGGATTGAAGTAGTACAGGAACCTTTTCTGAAGTCGGAGCGACTGCAGTAGTGTGCATTAAGACAGATCCATTCACTTACATTGATTTTTTTCGTGTAGCGCGACTTGAGGCGACTAGGGGCGACTTGGGGCGACTTGAAGTCGGATCCAAAGTTGCCCCTGTGTGAATGGGCTCTAAGCGTCCAGGCCTCCAGGGCCAGGTGTACTGCCCGAAACTCTAAAATATTGATGGGCAAGGTCATCTCTGATTTGGACCATTTCCCTTGGACAGACGCTTCTTCCAGGACTGCTCCCCAGCCCAGAAGGCTGGCATCTGTTGTTACCACCTTCCAGGTAACTAGTAGAAAGGATTTTCCTTTTTGAAGATTCTTGGATATCAATCACCAATTGAGGCTCTGACGCACTTTGGGGGATAAACGCATTGGGAAGTCCAGAGCTTGGACCTTTTTGTTTCAAGTTGACAGAATAATGTTTTGCAGCAGTCTTGAATGAAACTGTGCATAAGAAACAGCCTCGAAAGAAGCCACCATCTTTCCCAACAATTTCATGCAAAATCGAATAGAAGGATTCTTCTTTGTTTTGATCAACTGAATCAGATCCCTCATGGAACTGATCCTTTCCTGGGGCAAAAACACCCTCTTCTGAGCTGTATCTATGATCAGCCTCAAGTACTGCAATCTCCTTGATGGTTTTAAGGAAGATTTTTCTAGGTTGAGAATCCAACCTAGGTATTCCAGGTAGCTGAGTGTGGTGACCAAACTTTGGTTTTAAGCGGGCTACCGATTGATCTATCAAGAGTAGATCATCTAAGTAGGCTAGTATCATTATACCTTGAGCCTCTAACCTGGTTAAAGGAGGAGCCAGGACCTTTGTAAACACTTGAAGTGCAGTAGCTAGACCGAAGGCTGAGCTACAAACTGGAAAAGAAGATTTTCTGGTGAGCAGAGAAAATCGGCACATGGAGAAAAGCATCCTTGATGTCAATTGACGCCAGAAGTTCTCCCCCTTGTAGGATGGAGACTACTGATCGGATTGACTCCATGTGAAAAGAACGGTATTCAAAAACCGTTTTAGATCTTTGAGATCTAAAATGGGTCTGACATCCCCGGTTTTGGAATTGTGAAAAAGTTTGAATAAAAACCCTAATCCTTGCTCTTCCAAGAGGAACACCGATATCACTCCTTGAGACAAGGGATGATCCAAAGCTAGAAGGAAAGACTTCTTTTTCACTGGATCTCTGGGAACGTTTGATCTAAGAAAACGAGGCGACGGGAACCCTCGGAACTCTAGTTTGTAACCTAGAAAAATTGAGGAAGCCACCCATCTGTCCTGACATTGTTCCTGCGAGACCATTGAAAACTGTAGAAGCCTTCCCCCCACTCGAGCGAGCAGGGGTGCCCCTTCATAAAGAGGCTGTAGTATTTTGTTTTGTGGGTTTACTCCCCCAGGTCCTCTTTTGGTCCTGGGACTAACCCTGAGGTTTACCTCTTGAACCTGACGGTGGAGGCCGTCATGACTGCCTGGAGGCTGATGCCCCCGGCACCGGAGAAGAAGCACGTTTTAAAGAAAAAATGCTTAAACTTCTTTTTAACTGGAAAAAGGGAACTTTTCCCATTGGAAATTCTTTGGATATACCTATCCAGATTGTCTCTAAATAACCGTTCACTATGAAATGGGAAACTGGCTAAGAGCTTTTGCATGGCGCTTTGGCTGACCAATTTTTCAACCATAGGATTCTATGCACATGTACCAGCCCTAGCATGAGCCGTGAGGCCTAGAGATTAGAATCTTACAGCGTCTACTGTAAAACACAATGCATCTGATATCCCGGCCAAATCTTGGGCCTGCTGATCAGGAATAATCTTGAGTATCTCCATAAATTGATCCTTCAAGGACTGAGATACTCTGATCGCTGCCAGCGCAGGCTGAACCTGCGAGCGAAATATAGCTTTTTAAAAAAGGAATTCCAACTTCTTATCTGTTGGATCCTTTAGAATATGAGCATTGTCTACTGGACAAGTCAGGTACAGAGGATATAGCAGCGTCAACTGTTGGAAATCCCCATTTCTTATAGAACTTTTCCTCCATAGGATGAAGTATTGAAAAATTTTTTTGGAGGAAAAAACTGTTTATCTGGGTGCTCCCACTCAGAACACACTAGCTTTTTTAGCCATGAATGGATAGGAAAAGCATGAACAGATTGAGGAGGCTTTAATGAACCCAAACCAAAAGTGGGCTCATCATTTGACTGCGCTTATTGGCAGTAAAAATGTGGAGCGGACCAATTCAGTGAGAGACTATACCAACCACCTTTCCTGCGAACCTGATCCTTTCATATTAGGTTCTTCGGACATCAGCCTCTTCCTGGTCCCTTAAGAGAAATTTGTCATCTCTCACCCCTTGTTCCTCATCATGAGGGTCCTGAGCAATGGATGGGGACCTGTTATGCTTAGTCCCACTCTGGGATGCGATTAAAGCATCAATTTTTTTTTTCTGTTCCAAAGTTAGAATGGTTGGAGAAAAAAACGACTAATGCCCCGTACACACGGTCGGACATTGATCGGACATTCCGACAACAAAATCCTAGGATTTTTTCCGACGGATGTTGGCTCAAATTTGTTTTGCGTACACACGGTCGCACAAAGTTGTCGGAATTTCCGATCGCCAAGAACGCGGTGACGTCAATCACGTACGACGAGACTAGAAAAGGCCAGTTCAGAACCAAGCGCGGCACCCTTTGGGCTCCTTTTGCTAATCTTGTGTTAGTAAAAGTTTGGTAAGAGACGATTCGCGCTTTTTCAGACTCGTGGTTTTCAGATCGTTTTCTGCCTTTCAGTTTGTGCTTGTGGGTTTGTATCTGCTCTTCAGTGCGTGCAAGCAAGTTCCGCGTGACTTTAATTAGTCATTGTGTTCTTGTTCGTTCGTTACTGTTTTTCAGGTCGCTCTTCACAGGCCTTGTTGTTCTTCAGTGCCTTCTGTTACTTCGTTCTGAGCAGCCGACCATTTTCTAGTTGCGTATGCGTACTCCTCGTAGAGTTCGTGCTGTGCGGGGGCTTGGTGTTGGGGTCCTGACCTTGACACAAGTCCAGTCCATGAACAGGGTGGGGAGGAGTTCATGGACCAAGAATTGGTTGCTTCAGCGTGACCAGTTCTCTCATATGCCTTTGCTCCGTGAGATTCGTGAGAATAATCCTGATGATCCTGATGATTTCAGGAACTTTCTCAGGATGACGGACCCCGCATTTCACCGTCTGTTGGCTTCGCTGACCCCCTATATCAGCAGGCAGGATACCTGCATGAGGCAAGCCATCACTCCGGAGCAGAGGCTCGTCGCTACCCTGCGGTATTTGGCGACAGGGAGAAGCCTGCAGGACTTGAAGTTCTCGACAGGCATCTCCCCCCAGGCTCTGGGGATCATTATCCCAGAGACCTGTTCTACCATCATACAGGTCCTGCAGAAGGAGTATATGAAGGTAAGATTTTTATCCTTTAACCACTTGAGCCCCGGACCATTATGCTGCCTAAGGACCAGAGGTCTTTTTCCAATTTGGCACTGCGTCGCTTTAACTGCTAATTGCGCGGTTATGCAATGCTGTACCCAAACAAAATTTGCGTCCTTTTCTTCCCACAAATAGAGCTTTCTTTTGATGGTATTTGATCACCTCTGCCGTTTTTATTTTTTGCGCTATAAACGGAAAAAGACCGAAAATTTTGAAAAAAAATGATATTTTCTACTTTTTGTTATAAAAAAAATCCAATAAACTCAATTTTAGTCATACATTTAGGCCAAAATGTATTCGGCCACATGTCTTTGGTATAAAAAATGTCAAGAAGCGTATATTTATTGGTTTGCGCAAAAGTTATAGCGTCTACAAACTAGGGTACATTTTCTGGAATTTACACAGCTTTTAGTTTATGACTGCCTATGTCATTTCTTGAGGTGCTAAAATGGCAGGGCAGTACAAAACCCCCCCAAATGACCCCATTTTGGAAAGTAGACACCCCAAGGAAATTGCTGATAGGCATGTTGATCCCATTGAATATTTATTTTTTTTGTCCCAAGTGATTGAATAATGACAAAAAAAAAAAAAAAATATTTACAAAAAGTTGTCACTAAATGATATATTGCTCACACAGGCCATGGGCCTATGTGGAATTGCACCCCAAAATACATTCAGCTACTTCTCCTGAGTACGGGAATACCACATGTGTGGGACTTTTTGGGAGCCTAGCCGCGTACGGGACCCCGAAAACCAATCACCGCCTTCAGGATTTCTAAGGGTGTAAATTTTTGATTTCACTCTTCACTGCCTATCACAGTTTCGGAGGCCATGGAATGCCCAGGTGGCACAACCCCCCCCAAATGACCCCATTTTGGAAAGTAGACACCCCAAGCTATTTGCTGAGAGGCATATTGAGTCCATGGAATATTTTATATTTTGACACAAGTTGCGGGAAAGTGACACTTTTTTTTTTTGCACAAAGTTGTCACTAAATGATATATTGCTCACACAGGCCATGGGCCTATGTGGAATTGCACCCCAAAATACATTTAGCTGCTTCTCCTGAGTATGGGGATACCACATGTGTGGGACTTTTTGGGAGCCTAGCTGCGTACGGGGCCCCGAAAACCAATCACCGCCTTCAGCGTTTTTAAGGGCGTGAATTTTTGATTTTACTCTTCACTGCCTATCACCGTTTCGGAGGCCATGGAATGCCCAGGTGGCACAAAACCCCCCCAAATGACCCCATTTTGGAAAGTAGACACCCCAAGCTATTTGCTGAGAGGCATGGTGAGTATTTTGCAGCTCTCATTTGTTTTTGAAAATGAAGAAAGACAAGAAAAAACTTTTTTTTTTTTTCTTTTTTCAAATTTCAAAACTTTGTGACAAAAAGTGAGGTCTGCAAAATACTCACTATACCTCTCAGCAAATAGCTTGGGGTGTCTACTTTCCAAAATGGGGTCATTTGGGGGGGTTTTGTGCCACCTGGTCATTCCATGGCCTCCGAAACTGTGATAGGCAGTGAAGAGTGAAATCAAAAATTCACGCCCTTAGAAAGCCTGAAGGCGGTGCTTGGTTTTCGGGGTCCCGTACGTGGCTAGGCTCCCAAAAAGTCTCACACATGTGGTATCCCCGTACTCAGGAGAAGCAGCAGAATGTATTTTGGGGTGTAATTTCACATATTCCCATGGCATGTTTGAGCAATATATCATTTAGTGACAACTTTGTGCAAAAAAAAAAAAAAAAAAAAAAAAACATTTGTCTCTTTCCCGCAACTTGTGTCGCAATATAAAATATTCCATGGACTCGACATGCCTCTCAGCAAATAGCTTGGGGTGTCTACTTTCCAAAATGGGGTCATTTGGGGGGGGTTTGAACTGTCCTGGCATTTTATGCACAACATTTAGAAGCTTATGTCACACATTACCCACTCTTCTAACCACTTGAAGACAAAGCCCTTTCTGACACTTATTGTTTACATGAAAAAGTTTTTTTTTTTTTGCAAGAAAATTACTTTGAACCCCCAAACATTATATATTTTTTTAAAGCAAATGTCCTACAGATTAAAATGGTGGGTGTTTCATTTTTTTTTTCACACAGTATTTGCGCAGCGATTTTTCAAACGCATTTTTTGGGGAAAAAACACACTTTTTTAAATTTTAATGCACTAAAACACACTATATTGCCCAAATGTTTGATGAAATAAAAAAGATGATCTTAGGCCGAGTACATGGATACCAAACATGACATGCTTTACAATTGCGCACAAACGTGCAGTGGCAACAAAATAAATACATTTTTAAAAGCCTTTAAAAGCCTTTACAGGTTACCACTTTAGATTTCCAGAGGAGGTCTACTGCTAAAATTACTGCCCTCGATCTGACCTTCGCGGTGATACCTCACATGCATGGTGCAATTGCTGTTTACGTTTGACGACAGACCGCCGCTTGCGTTCGCCTTAGCGCAAGAGCAGGGGGCGACAGGGGTGCTTTTTTTTTTTTTTTTTTTTTTTTTTTTTTTCTTTATTATTTTTTTGCTTTTTTATCTTATTTTTAAACTGTTCCTTTCATTTTTTTTTTTTTTAAATCATTTTTATTGTTATCTCGGGGGAATGTAAATATCCCCTATGATAGCAATAGGTAGTGACAGGTACTCTTTTTTGAAAAAATTGGGGTCTATTAGACCCTAGATCTCTCCTCTGCCCTCAAAGCATCTGGCGACACCAAGATCGGTGTGATAAAATGCTTCCCCAATTTCCCAATGGCGCTATTTACATCCGTGCGAAATCTAAGTCATAAAATGCTCGTAGCTTCTGGTTTCTTAGGCCATAGAGATGTTTGGAGCCACTCTTGTCTCTGATCAGCTCTATGGTCAGCTGGCTGAATCACCGGCTGCATTCTCAGGTTCCCTGTTGAGACAGGAGAGCCAGAGAAAAACACGGAAGACGGTGGGGGGGGGGCATTCCCTCCCACAGCTTGTAAAGGCAGTCTAGAGGCTAATTAGCCGCTAGGATTGCTTTTACATGAAAGCCGACCGCTGGCTGAAAAGAATGATACCAAGATGATACCTAAACCTGCAGGCATCATTCTGGTATAACCACTCAAAGTTGTGAATGGCGTACCTGAAGACAAAAAAATGGTTAACAATGGTTAACAATAAAGCACAGTAAACAGTAAAGTATAAATAATTACATACCTGAAAAACAAACATGATAAAACATAATAACAATAACAATAACAATAAAACATTGCAGAATAGAATACAGTAAAAAAAGAGCAGAACAATAGAGAGAGAGAATAGAGAGAGAGAACAATAAAACGACAACTATTTTTTTTTATTTTATATATATATATATATATATTTTTTTTTTTACACTTTTTTTGTAACTAACTTTTATAACTGTAACCGGTTCCAGGTTCGGGTCTCTCAAAATGCGATGGCATCTTGGGAGACCCTGTGAAAGTGTGCCTAGTCTGTGGAATGCTGTACCCTACGCTAATACTCAACTAGTGCATGGTAGCGTTCAAAACATTCACCAATGCAAAGACCAGGATTGTCAGGACAGGAGGGACAATAATAGCGGGTGTCACGCCTATATCCGCGCTTGCTGCAGACACGACATCTTTTTGGGGGGGTTCGTTGGGTAGGGGTACTCGGGAGGACATAAAAATGCCTCTCATGCAGCCAACTGCATTTGGTTGGGGATGTGAATGGGGGAAGTACGGGCGCTGCAGAAGCGGTGTGTTCCCAATTAGGATTGGCGAATGCAGCAGGAAGGGCACTATGGGCACGACGGGCCTGTGTTCGTCTTTTTGGTGGCAGCGGGACACTACTTGTGCTTGCCACCTCACCAGCTTGAACTGCACTTATGGGACTCGCCACGTCACCAAGTGTTACTGCAGCGCTGGTTTGACTACGACCGGGGTATATAAGGCCGCTGGTGCTTGCCAGTTCAATAAAAAGCTTCCAAAAAAACTGTTAGCGATCGCAGGGATCAGGCCTGACTCTGCAAACGCTGCAGTTATGCGTTTAGTGTTTTGTAAGTGACAGTGATCGATCGATACTTCACTTGGGTGGGCTGGGCTGGGCCGGGCGGAGGGGCAAAACGCAGGTGCTAGCAGGTATCTGGGCTGATCCCGCTAACACTGCGTTTTTGGGAACCCTAAACTGCTGGGGACGCTAGTATAGATCTGATCGGATCAGATATTGATCCGTTCAGATACTATACCACTAAAGGAGGCGTATGCTGCGTGCGTGGGTGTTAGTGGTACTGGCGCTAACCTGACGCTGCCTGGGGCCGGTGCTTGCTAGTTCACCAAAATGCTACCAAAAAAACTGTTAGCGATCGCAGGGATCAGGCCTGACTCTGCGAATGCTGCAGTTATGCGTTTAGTGCCTTGTAAGTGACAGTGATCGATCGATACTGCACTTGGGTGGGCTGGGCTGGGCCAGGAGGAGGGGCACAACGCAGGTGCTAGCAGGTATCTGGGCTGATCTCGCTAACACTGCGTTTTTGGGAACCCTAAACTGCTGGGGACGCTAGTATAGATCTGATCGGACCAGATATTGATCCGTTCAGATACTATACCACTAAGGGAGGTGTATGGTACGTGCGTGGGTGTCAGTGGTACTGGCGCTAACCTGACGCTGCCTGGGGCTGGTGCTTGCCAGCTCACCAAAATGCTACCAAAAAAACTGTTAGCGATCGCAGGGATCAGGCCTGACTCTGCGAACGCTGCAGTTATGCGTTTAGTGTTTTGTAAGTGACAGTGATCAATCGATACTGCACTTGGGTGGGCCGGGCGGAGGGACAAAACGCAGGTGCTAGCAGGTATCTGGGCTGATCCCGCTAACACTGCGTTTTTGGGAACCCTAAACTGCTGGGGACGCTAGTATAGATCTGATCGGATCAGATATTGATCCGTACAGATACTATAACACTAAGGGAGGCGTATGCTGCGTGCGTGGGTGTTAGCGGTACTGGCGCTAATCTGACGCTGCCTGGGGCGACGCATATCACCGCCGGGCGACCGGGGGGCTAAACCTTTATTCGGTAATAAACGGCGGGTGCCCTGACACTATAAAAAATAAACAAACTAACCAGCGTCACCCGTAACAGTTATACGGTGATCAGTGGTGAAAGGGTTAACTAGGGGGCAATCAAGGGGTTAAAACATTTATTAGGTAGTATATGGGGGTCCCTGTCGCTATAAAACGCTGACGGCGAACCTAAATATTTACCTCACTAACTAGCGTCACCAGCGACACTAATACAGCGATCAGAAAAATGATCGCTTAGCGACACTGGTGACAGGGGGTGATCAAGGGGTTAAAACTTTATTAGGGGGGGTTAGGGGGGTACCCTAGACCTAAAGGGGGGTAATACTCACTGTCCCAACACTGTAACTGTCACAAACTGACACCAATGCAGTAATCAGAAAAAAAAACAAAAAAAAAACTGCTGGTGTCAGTTTGTGACAGGGAGGGGGGGGGTGATTGGGGGGGTGATTGGGGGGGGGATCGGGGGGCGATCGGGGGGGGGATCGGGGTGTTTTGTGTGCCTGGCATGTTCTACTGTGTTGTGTAGTGTTGGTGCACTCACATACCAGTCTTCTCTCCTCGGCGCTGCAACGGAATACCGAGCCGAGGAGAGATGACATCATTTCCTTTGCTGCTGTTTAGCATACAGCAGCAAAAGAAGTAATCTGATTGGCCGGCGGCGATCGCGAGGGGGGGGCCACGAACGGATGGCCTCCCCCTCACCTCCGATTGCCGGGGGACAAAACGGGACCGCCTCGGGCACCGGGGGGGGGGTCCGATCGGACCCCCCACCCGCGGGAGGCAAATCACGTACATGTACGTGATTTTGCCTGCCCGTGCCGCCTTGCCGACGTAAATCGGCGTGAGGCGGTCCTTAAGTGGTTAATATCACATTTTATTGTATTTAATGTTTGCTAATATATTGTATTTCTTTCCTCATTCCCTAATTACCATGATTGTAATATGCTGTGAATGTCCCCTTTGTCCTCATTCATAATGGATTTTTATGTAATTAATTTTTTTAGGTCCTTCATACTTATTTGCCTTCAATAACCTCCCCAGCATGCTCTACGGGCCCTATATTCACCGCATGTAGTCACTTAAAACAACGTATTTTATCAGCTCCATAGTAGTGCTTTACCCCAAACACCCCCTAAAATGTTTTTAAATGTTATTTTTGCTTTAAATTCAGGCAGAGTGGCAGAGGCTTTTTTTTTTGTGGTGTCCCCAAATCATTTTTAGTAACCCTCCCTCCCCAACTGCTAAGTCAGCTGATACCAATTCTCTATCTATCCTCAATCATCTATCTGCTGACTTTGCCAAACCCATACACACTATACCCATCTCTTTTGTGCTCTGATTTATGGATGAATTCCCCAAAGCATGTAGTGCAAGGGCCTGCCTGTATACTTTCAAATGGTACTGTTTGAATTTTTAAGATCCTATTATTATCTTGAGACAGGTAATAGCAGAATGTTCAAATGTGCTCAAATGTGTACAGTGTGTATTTATATCTTTGTATTTGGACACTTCTTACCTGTCCAGTGGGCTGCCAATAGTGTAACTAAGGAGGGGCTGTTCCAAGTAATACCCTGTATTTAGGCATTCATCTCTCAATGAAGTGAAGTTACCTGTCCAAGATTTCCACACCCCCTATAATGTTAGAAATGGCCCATGAGGGGGGGGGGGGGATATGATAGGTGTACCTTATACTTTGGTGTTGTTAAATTCCCCTTAATAAATGCTATCTGGAGGTTTCCACAGAATGTTTGTGCCTAATCTGCTTGCCATGTTTCGGAGCAAAAATATTAATTTTTTTTTATTCCCTCAACAGTTTCCTTCTACTCCACAGGAATGGCAGACTGTGGCCTCCCACTTTGCCCAGCGGTGGGACTTTCCTAACTGCGGAGGGGCAATTGATGGGAAACATGTCCACATCATCCCACCACCCAACTCGGGGTCGTACTATTTCAACTATAAGGGGTTCAATAGTATTGTGATGTTGGCGGTGGTGTCGGCTAATTACGACTTCTTGTATGTGGACGTGGGGAAGAATGGCCGGATGTCCGATGGTGGAGTCATCGCCCAGATGGAGTTCTACAGGCGTCTCCAGAATGGCAGCTTGGACTTGCCAGCTCCAGAGGACACTGTGGAAGGACTCCCATTCGTGTTCGTTGCTGATGAAACATTTGCGCTGGGGGACCACCTTATGCGGCCATTCCCTATGAGGACCCTCACCCCGGAACAGAGGGTTTTTAATTACCGGCTGGCCAGAGCCCGAAGAGTGGTGGAGAACACATTTGGAATCCTGGCCAGCCGGTTCCGCCTATTTCTGACACCTATCCATATAGCGGAGTATAAACTTAATCATATAATCATGGCGTGCTGTATTCTCCATAACTTTTTACGGAAACATTCGGCCCACTATGCTGGCTCAGTTGGGCCTGAGGCCGGAGTGATACCTGAAACAACAATGACGGCGCTTGAAAGCGGCCGTCCTGGCTTGCCCTCCCTGAGTGCCCGTGATGTCCGGTTACGATATGTGGAGTTCTTTGCGGGTAGGGGGGCCATCAATATGCCTTCAAATTTGTGAAGCCTTTTTCAAATAAAAAAGCCAAAAAAAGAAATTCTTTGTGGACATTTACTGCTTGTGTTTGTTTTAGCTGACCCTGACAGAAATGTGTTGAGTCCAGAAAATGGCGTGATTGTGTAGCCTTATACAAAGCACTGTTGGGTGTTATTTACTAAAGGCAAAGACACTTTTCACTACAAGTGCACTTGCAACTGCACTGAAACTGCACTTGTAGAAAGAGAATTTGCCCTTAGGAAATAACCCCCATTTTCATAGAAAACACCAATTACATCACCAACAAAGTGTTTTATTAGCGTTGACACAATAATCCACACATTCTTGATTAACAATCTCTTTAATACCTGCACAATCACATGTGCATTTCGAAAAGTTTTTTCTAACAAACACACATGTTTGTTGGTTTTCAATTTTTGGGGTAGCATTAGAAACCAGATAAAGGTCCATTTATTTAAGATAAAACAGGCATGTGTAAAACCCAACAAGAAAGACACAAATCTTGAACTTACAAAGTTCACATTTGGTAGAACTTGAAGGCAATATCAGACATGAGCATTTAAGAACTGTGTTTGAGATTGCGTTCAGATGGGGTGAAGTCACCCCAGGAAAAGGCAAATTTGGAAGATGCACACAAATTTACCAATGTCAACATGTGCGACCTGCCATCACGGGGGATCAAGGGACGTGTTTTGGAGGAGAAACCCCTTCCTCTCAGCTACTTTATTATAGAGGAAGGGGTTGCAACCCCAAAACGCGTCCATTGATCTCCCGTGATGGCAGATATCACATGTTGGCACACTGTGTGCATCCTACAAATTAGGCTTTCCTCCAAATCTTGCAAACATTTTGAACATTGGAGCACACCAAAAAACCAAGGGATTGGGAGGGGTTTTAAACTCGCCCCAAAACATCAATGATGTTCTTATTTTTTTGGATAACATCATTGATGTTTTTCTTTAGGTTTTCCAATTGTAAATTACACCCCATGATCTCCCCGATCAGGATCTGGGCACTTTCTGATGTGAAAGGATCTGGATCCCCAACATCACGATCACCTAAAAAGAGATAAACAAAACAAAAACAGGTATCAAAAATATGCCGGCATCCATCTCTTACCTGAGCCTGTGGTCGCAGACACTCACCTGTTGTGGTGACTAGTTCCACCACGTCTTCTTCATCCTCCTGCACTTCTTGGTTTGGGGGACTTTCACCTTCTTCCAGAGGTGGGAGTCTCTGGTTCCCTCGGATGAGGGGTGTCCTCCGAGTCTTTTCTCCCCTATGTAAAACAAAAATGCTATACTTAGCACACACACACAGTGATTTGATGGCAGAACTATAAATATGAAACATTGCTTGGAATTGGGGTACAATTGTCTGTTTTGGCCGAGTGCAAAAATGTAGCGTTTTCAGTGTCCTTTGTAAAGCTTCAATACTTTACCTGTTTGGTACAAGCTTCACAGATGGAGACCCCCCATAGTATACACTGGAGCACCTGTGTGGCCCCCTAATAAAAATGGTGTTCTGGTGTCCCACACTAGTGCTCCAGTGTCCAGATGTGAAAACAGCTGCTGAGTGTCCTCTCCTTACACAGAATCTAGTTTGCATTTCATTCTAGTAACAAAGCCATCTACACAACCAAATTAGTTTCTGACAAGTAGGGCTTAAAAAATGTGGCCAAATGCATATGGCCTAAACAATGGTGTTTTAGAGGCCGAAAGAAAAATGTTTGATACGAACGAATAATGGGCCCATGAACATGAAAGTTGCCATTTAAAAATGTACACTTGTAAGAAAAGCACATGGAGCAGCACGAACGTAATAAACATAAAGAATAGGAACACTGGACAACTACTTACTTTATGCAGCACTCTCCGGATCTTTCTGTACTGCTCATGTTCTCGTAATTTGAGGTCCGACCACTGCTTCCTGAGCTGATCTTTCGATCGTCGTACCCCGAATTTCCGTTGCAGACTTTTGACCACTTTCGCAATTATCTTGGCCTTTCTGACATTGGGGTTGGGGTAATGTCCATACTTCCCATCATAGTCGGCCTTATTCAGGATGTTGACCATCTCCAACATCTCCTCAAAGGACATATTTGAGGCCTTAAATCTCCTTCTGGATCGGGACGTTTCCGGCTCCGGGCTTTCCTCCTCCTCCTCCTTGTTGCTATAATTAGCACGATCCTGCTGTGTATCCGCCATGTGCTCTTCCCCCACTGCGCAGAACGAAAAGGGACGGGGAATAGACTAGAAAGAACGTCAGGGGCGGGCGGAGTTACAAGCATGCGCAGTGTGTATAAAGCGTAACACGCGTGCGTATTACGTACGATCTGTGAGTGGAGGAAGGAGCACCGAAAGCACCGATCGTGATAACGAAGGTAAGATCTAAACTTGGGCCTATACTGCTTCGAAATAGAAGCCTAGATTTTAACAAGATTAGGAGAGTTTGGCCTGACCTTAGGGTTTGTCTTGTGTTGTGTCTTGCTGAGAAAATGGATGGCTTCAATGACCACAACTTCCTCCGCCTGTTCATAGACAAATACAGGGAGCTGCCCTGTCTGTGGCAGGTGAGACATCCTCATTACAACAATAAACAAAAGAGGCAGGCAGCGCTGGAGAAACTGCTGGAGTTGGTGAAGCCGGTGGTCCCCACAGCAACCATCCCCTATTTAAAAACCAAAATTGGTGGCCTGAGGAGCACTTATCTTAGGGAGCGCAAGAAGGTCAGAGATTCCCAGAGGTTCGGAGCTGCAGCAGATGACGTTTATGTCCCCAGGCTGTAGTACTATGAGAGACTGCGATTTCTGTCAGACCACACTGAAGTCAGGGAATCCCTCTCCACTCTTCCTTCCACCCCAGCTGAGGCTTCCGATGTCCAACCTGGGCCTTCCAGCCAGGAAGAAGTGGAGGAGCCCAGCTGGAGTCAGGTATAGCATTCCTCTACAGATTTCAGGACAATAAAGAAATGATGTTTACTAGATGTTAGTATTGATCACTAATTGCTGATTGAAAAAAGTTTTTGACATAACAATAGACAGTAGTGGGCAAAAATAATTGGGACAAGAATGAAAAATGCTGGGCTCAGAAGGCTAGTCTGTTATATTCGTTAACATTCAATTTGCAACAGTCAGAAGGTGAAAATTGTGTGTGATTGATGAATAAAAAACTAGGCTGGGAGGCTGGGATTAGTGGCAGCCAGGAGAAGCCTGGGACCAGTCGCAGCCTGACCGAATCGCAGGTTCCTCCCCTCCGCCTTCCATATAAAAGAGCGAGGAAGACAACTTCCATGCAGGATTCTGCGCTCAGGCTCATTCAGGAGGCTTCTGCATCCCTCCGAGCCTTACCCACTCCTGAAGAGGCCTTTGTCTGCATGGCTGCCACAAAACTGCAGGGCATGCAGGAGGGTCAACGCAAGCTGTGTGAGGACCTGCTTTATAAAGTCCTAAGTAAGGTGGTGAGTGGGGAATTAACACCCAAGACCGACGTGATTGAGTTGGACCATCCTCCTCCTCCTCCTCCTGCTGCCACAACTCCACCACCACAGCCACAGTGTGGAAGGAAGCGTGGAAAGAAGACCAGAGAGTGATTGCCCTGGGTTCAGTCTGGTCTGCCAAAAGCTGCAGTCTCTTGTATGACCACAGCCTGGGGACATGTACAGTGCCTTGCAAAAGTACTCACCCCCCTTGGCTTTTTACCTATTTTGTTACATTACAGCCTTTAGTTCAATGTTTTTTTAATCTGAATTATATGTGATGGATCAGAACACAATAGTCTAAGTTGGTGAAGTAAAATTAGAAAAATATATACATAAAACTATTTTTCAGAAATAAAAAACTGATAACTGGCATGTGCGTATGTATTCACCCCCTTTGTTATGAAGGCCATAAAAAGCTCTGGTGCAACCAATTACCTTCAGAAGTCACATAATTAGTGAAATGATGTCCACCTGTGTGCAGTCTAAGTGTCACATGATCTGTCATTACATAGACACACCTTTCTGAAAGGCCCCAGAGGCTGCAACACCTGAGCAAGAGGCACCACTAACCAAACACAACCATGAAGACCAAGGAACTCTCCAAACAAGTAAGGGACAATGTTGCTGAGAAGTACAAGTCAGGTTTAGGTTATAAAAAAATATCCATATCTTTGATGATCCCTAGGAGCACCATCAAATCTATCATAACCAAATGGAAAGAACATGGCACAACAGCAAACCTGCCAAGAGACGGCCACACACCAAAACTCACGGACCGGGCAAGGAGGACATTAATCAGAGAGGCGGCACAGAGACCTAAGGTAACCCTGGAGGAGCTGCAAAGTTCCATAGCAGAGACTGGAGTATCTGTACATAGGACGACAATAAGCCGTATGCTCCATAGAGTTGGGCTTTATGGCAGAGTGGCCAGAAGAAAGCCATTACTTTCAGCAAAAAAACAAAATGGCACGTTTTGAGTTTGCGAAAAGGCATGTGGGAGACTTCCAAAATGTATGGAGGAAGGTGCTCTGGTCTGATGAGACGAAAATTGAACTTTTTGGCCATCAAAGAAAATGCTATGTCTTGCGCAAACCCATCACATCACCCAAAGAACACCATCCCCACTGTGACCACATGGTGGTGGCAGCATCATGCTGTGGGGATGTTTTTCAGCAGTCAGGACTGGGAAACTGGTCAGAGTTGAGGGAAAGATGGATGGTGCTAAATACAGGGATATTCTTGAGCAAAACCTGTAGCACTCTGTGTGTGATTTGAGGCTAGGACGGAGGTTCACCTTCCAGCAGGACAATGACCCCAAACACACTGCTAAAGCAACACTTGAGTGGTTTAAGGGGAAACACGTAAATGTGTTAGAATGGCCTAGTCAAAGCCCAGATCTCAATCCAATAGAAAATCTGTGGTCAGACTTAAAGATTGCTGTTCACAAGCGCAAACCATCCAACTTGAAGGAGCTGGAGCAGTTTTGCAAGGAGGAATGGGCAAAAATCCCAGTGGTAAGATGTGGCAAGATCATAGAGACTTATCCAAAGCGACTTGGAGCTGTGATAACCGCAAAAGGTGGCTCTACAAAGTATTGACTTTAGGGGGGTGAATAGGTATGCACATTGACTTTTCCTGTTATTTTGACCTATTTGTTGTTTGCTTCACAATAATAATAAAAAGAATCTTCAAAGTTGTGGGCGTGTTCTGTAAATTAAATGATGCAAATCCTCAAACAATACATGTTAATTCCAGGTTGTGAGGCAACAAAACACGAAAAATGCCAAGGGGGGTGAATACTTTTGCAAGGCACTGTATGTCATCTGCTGCTTTCCCGATCTCTGGGACTTCTGGACCAGACTGCCCTCCCTTAGATAAGGACTCCTCAGGCCACCAATTTTGCGTGAAAATTATTGATGTCTGCCCTGGGGGTCCAAGGCTTCACCCACTTCTGCTGTTTCTCCAGCGTTGCCTCCCTCTTTGTTTAGTTGTGACCCCTTAATAAAAGTTTTTTATTTGGGAAATTATACTCTCCTATGTGTGTTTTCATCGAAAAAGGACAGTTTGTTGGTGACGATTCAGGTACATTTCTAACATAAAATGTGAAATTAACAAGGGACAACACCACCAAACAATCTCCTACAGATTAAATAGAACAGCATATTAATGGTGTTGTGGTAACTTGACCCAAAAAACACACACAAAAATTTTCACGAGTACAAAGAAAAATCCCAAAAAACAAAAATACGCCTTGAAAAAAATACAAACCCTAAAAAAATTAATCGGCCTTAAAAACCAAAAAAAAAAAAAATAATAATTATGTCAGATGTGACAAATCAAAATATATCAAAATATATTGAAGGAATCCTGAAAAATAGTAAAGAAATTAGTTTGTGAGAAGTGTGTGTGAATATGAGCAGCAAAACTACTTAATTCTTGTCCCATTATAAAGAAGAAGAAGAAGAGAGTGCGCTGTATTAAACCATTTTTAACATTGCAGCGTGACGAAAGTGCTGTATCCATTGCGAACACTCATTTTACCTGACCGAGCTGTTCCGTGTCGGAATTTCTTCTGAGCATGCGTGGCACTTTGTGCGTCGGAACAGGCCACACACGGTCGGAATTGACGCGATCGGATTTTGTTGTCGGAAAATTTTATCTCCTGCTCTCAAACTTTGTGTGTCAGAAAATCCGATGGAAAATGTCCGATGGAGCCCACACACGGTTGGAATTTCCGACAACACACTCCGATCGGACATTTTCCATCAGAAAATCCGACCGTGTGTACGGGGCATTAGTTATATATACAGGGGCTGTAATGCTAAAAGCAGCTGATGGCTCATTCTGACTAGTCATATTACTCTCAGGGGAGGATGCCATCTTTTTAGAGATGGGTCTAGGCTCCCTAGTGACCATAGTCCTTCTAGAGCCCTTTTTTGAGGTGATTTTAACCTCCCTTCCGACCATAGCCTGATGCACAAAACAGAGGTATTACCAGAAGGAATGCATGCATTGCTTGAGCAATAGTCCAGCTCTACTGCCGCTATTAATGCTCAGCCTGATGCAGTAGTAAATGTGTCAAAGGAATGCCTGTGTCACCAAACCTCATATATACCTTCGCTCTTGTGTCCATCCGCAGCTTGAAAAAGCAAAAATGGTGCCTTTAAAACACACATTCCCCGTGCTGGGCGTTGGAGGACGCCAACGCCACGCTAATCCCCGCGCCCCCCACTGCTACGGCCCTTCCTCTCTGCTTTCAGAAGAAAGCTTTTCCTGTGCGACATTGCACCCAAACTAAACCACAAATAGAGCTTTCTTTTGGTGGTATTTGATCATCTCAGCGTTTTTTTTATTGCGCTATAAACAAAAAAGAGCGACAATTTTGAAAAAAACACATTTTTTTAACTTTTTGCTATAATAAATATCCCCCAAAAATATATAAAAAAACTTTTTTTACCTCAGTTTAGGCCGATATGTATTCTTCTACATATTTTTGGTAAAAAAAAAAAAAAAAAATCGCAATAAGCGTATATTGATTGGTTTGCGCAAAAGTTATAGCGTCTACAAAATAGGGGATAGATTTATAGCATTTTTATTATTATTTTTTTTTACTAGTGATGGCGATCTATGATTTTTATCGTGACTGCGACATTATGGCAGACACGTCGGACAATTTTGACACATTTTTGGGACCATTGGCATTAATACAGTGATCAGTGCGATTAAAAATGCACTGATTACTGTAAAAATGTCACTGGCAGTGAAGGGGTTAACACTAGGGGGCAGTGAAGGGGTTAAGTGTGTCCTAGTTTGTGTTCTAACTGAAGGGGCATGGGGACTGTGCAGGGGAGATAACAGATCGTCTGTTCATACTCTGTCAGTTCTCCCCTCAGAGAGCCGGAAACTGTGTGTTTACACACACAGTTCTGGGTTCTCCGTCTCTTAGCGGCGATCGCGGGAGCTTGGCGGTGATCGAAACTGCCCGACACTCACATCAGCTCGGGGGGCGCGCGCGTCGTTTCGCCCAGCTGTACCATTCTGCCGCAGTACAACTGTGGCGGCTGGTCGGCATGTGGTTAAAGGAGACATTAATAAGAAAATTTTGAAAATTCCACTCCACTTACCTTTCCCGCTGCAGGGTTTTCTGTGGTAAACCAACAGACCCAATCTTTCCCCTTCACGGTGGGTTCCATTAAACCTTCAGGAGCTGGGGATCCTCGAGGAAACCTGTAATAGCACCTCCGCCAGTAAAACTTTATGGCCTTAATACCAAAAAGTACTGGATCCCGGGATCCAGCTCTCTAAAAAGAGAAGCGTTACAGGCAAGACCTCGTTTCTTCGGATACGAGGCCTGGGTACCATTCAATTTGGCCAAAAAGACACTTGGATCCAGGTGCATGGCTGGCAGCAAGGATTGTTCCAGTGGAGCCCAGCACATCTTTACTCGTGACCAACACCTTAGACACTGGCGAAAAAACTGAGGTACTCCCACCAGTAGGAGGGGTTATATAGGGAGTGCACTTTTTAATTTAGGGCGTGCCAGTGTCCATCACCTGAAGGTGGCCTATAACTCACATAGTAACTACTATGGCTCTGTGTCCCGTGATGTATAAGAAACACCAGCCATTTGGGTACCACATGCTTGATAAGGCATTTAACCTCCCACCACTCAGCCCATTGCCAAGAGCACCTGAAAGCCACACAAAAGGGATGCAATTCCACTCCTCCTCCCCTTTCCGGTTTACCCCCACTATACCTCATGACCTCTGAGCAGCCTCCACTGATGGAGATGATGGTATAGCAAAGGGTGTCGCAGGTCCTTGCAGTATGTCTGCCAGTAGCACACCATCAGCTGTAAACTATAGCACGCAAATTTCTCTGCCCCATCTTCTACAGCAAAAAAAAATACAGTCACTGTCATCCACATGCCCAGTGTCTAAATTTAAGTTTGTTAAAGCTGCTGGCTGTGCAACTCCTGCCTTTCTGTCTGGTGGATTCTGCCCCCTTCCGTGATTTTGCAGAATGCGCTGTACCACAATGGCAGGTTCCCAGTCGCTATTTCTTTTCACGTAAAGCCATTGCAGTTCTGTACCATCACGTGGAAGGCAATTTTGTGGCATCGTTGGGCAAGGCAGTCGGCTGCAAGGTCCATGTTACTGCTGACATGTGGTCCAGCAAACATGGTCAGGGACGCTATATTTTGTTCACAGCACACTGGGTGACTCTGCTTGCAACTCAGGAGGATGCAGGACAGGGCTCAGTGCTGCAGCTTGTTGTGCCGCCACCAGGGCAGGACTTAGGGTGGTGGGGGCCACTGGGCTTGAGTCACTTTCTGGCCCTACCTTCTATGCATTACTTTAAATGGAACAAAATGTTGACTGGTACCGTAGACAGTGTTACATGTTGGAAAAACGTAATAATCTATTTATATGATGATGGGAAAGATCCTGCAAGCCACACAAAACTTAGTAAAGCACTACTCAGCTGCGTGCGTTAAACACGTCTCATACACGTGCAAAATGACAAATGTAAAAAGGATTACGCTGCGCTAGAGTGTGTTAGACATGCTACTAAATTAAAGCATGATAGAACAACTGCGTCTAAATAAACGCATGTGGATGTGGGAAACACAATACCTCTACAAGGTAAGCGGACCTAATAATAGATAAATACTCTGAATACAAATGTGAAAATTGACAAATGCATATAAAGTATAAATGCAAATTCAAATGTGAAATAAAACAGATTAATGCATCAAAGTGCACAGGTTCCAATAAGCATAACTGAAGCATAACCGCATTACTAGCTAGTGCAACCTGGGGTGGTTCACAAGCGTGGTTTGATCTTGTCTAGCGACTTGGTCACACGCTCTGAGGTGAGCGCATTACCTTTGGGGTCACCGAATCGCACCATTGCATGGTCTGTGGCACTTTGAGAGTTACTAGCAAGTTGAACTCTGTGACACCAAATTACTTTTTGTTTTGTGTTTTTTGCACTCAGCACTTTTTACATGCTCATATATATATATTTATATTGTAATAAGTATGTTTATTTGCACATTTGCACTTTATGCGTTTATATTTTGCACATTTGAGCAATATTGTCATTTAATTATGCATATTGGCACATTTGCACTTTGATGCGTTTATATTCATTTATTCATTGCACTAGTAATGTTGTGATTCAGTTATGCTTATTGGTACCTGTGCACTTTGATGTGTTAATCTGTCATATTTCATATTTGAATTTGCATTTATACTTTGATGTGTTTATATGCATTTGTCAATTTTCACATTTGTATTCAGAGTATTTATCTATTATTAGGTCCGCTTACCTTGTAGAGGTATTGTGTTTCCCACATCCACATGCGTTTATTTAGACACAGCTGTGCTATCATGCTATAATTTAGTAGCATGTCTAACACACTCTAGCGCAGCGTAATCCTTTTTACATTAATCTATTTATATGACCACTGATTGAAGCTTGAAAAACGTGACACTGATGACAGATGACACGTGACACTGATGACAGATGACACTAATATGTGGCACTGATGACACGTGGCACTGATGACAGATGGCACTAATACGTGGCACTGATGACATGTGACACTGATAACAGATGGCACATGACACTGACAGGTGGCACTGATGACAGATGGCACTGATACGTGGCACTGATGACACGTGACACTGACAGGTGGCACTGGGGGCAGGTGGCGATGGGGGACATTTGGCACTGATAGGTGGCACTGGGGACAGAGAATGATGGGGACATTTGGCACTGATAAGTGGCACTGGGGACAGATGGCACTATGTTGTGTAATGTAACTGTAACTAGTGTGAGTGTTCACTCACCGCTGCAGCATGGAAGCTCTCCCTCCTCACACGCTGTCTCTGTGTGAGGAGGGAGAGCCGGCGATGAGAGATGATCTCATATGTTTACATATGAAATCACCTTTCATTGGACACTCCAATCGAGTGCTAAATGGCCTCTGTGATTGGCCATTTAGCACGATCTGCCAACACAGAACTTCCCACGGCGGCGCGCAGAGGGGAAGTAAACAGTAGGACGTCCAGGGATGCCCTCCCGTCAATTGCCGTTCGCACTCTAGCTGTCTTTCGGCTATAGCGCAGGCGCCGCGGGGCCCCCTATTGGGCGGGGCCCATGGGCTTGAGCCCAGTCAAGCCCAATAGTAAGTCCGGCCCTGGCCGCCACCTTTCCATGCAGCTACTGGTGATGATGTGAGATTTGTCAGCTCCACCCCCTCCTCCTCCTCCATGCCCTCCTCTGCTGAATTGTCCTATGAACCACCACTACCCCCTAGGCGTTCAAGGGGCTGTTCAATGAGTCAGGCTAAAAGGTGCCATGCAGTGCTTCAGCTGGTTTGTGTAGGGGACAGGAGCCACACTGGAGGAAAGATTATTGCAGCTCTGCAGGGGCAGGCCCAGAGGTGGTTCGCGCCACGCCAGCCAGAGCCAGGAATGGTGGTGTGCCCTTAGACAGGGAAAATTTCCAATTCTCAATTTGGTGGTGCAGTGTTTCTTAAGCAGGTACGCAGGGTTGGAAGGTCTGCTAAAGCAGGCTAGAAGAGTCTGAAGCCATTTCAGGACGTCATACGCAGTCAGTGCTCGGTTGGCTGTAGTTCAGCGGGAATTCCTGCCTGTAAACCCACCTGATTTGTGACATGCCCACCAGGTGGAACTCGACTCTGGCAATGCTGCAGTGGCTACACATACAACAGAGGACTGTCAATGAGTACCTGTGTGAGTATGGCACAAAAGCAGGCTCGGGCCAGCTCGGCTTTTTTTCCCCACGCCAATCAGTGGAAAAACAAGAGTCCATAGACATTATGAAAAGATTAATTAAAGACTCAATCCAGGACTTAGCTTCCTCTCAGGACTTGGCAACTCCATCAACAAGTAAGCTTTCTGTGGAGGCCCCAGTTCAGCAAACGAATGCTGATATCAGTTCGTAACAGAAGAGCATTGTTCCTCTTATGACTTTAGTTTAATCGAGCCGTTTGTAGTCGCAGTGAAGGATGCGATCCAATGGGAGGAAGCCCCCGAACCTCCTGCCAAATCTAGAAAGTACTTTCCTCATTTGAAGAAGAAGGCACCAACCTTCCCACTTATGGAAGAAATAAGGGAAGAAATAAGGGAAGTAGTTACAGAGGAATGGCGGAAGATTGAAAAGAGGCCTTATCGGACTTAGATACTCAGCTATTTGATTCTTTACCTTCAGTAGACGCCTCTATAAGGTTGGCAAGAAATACCACTCTACCCTTAGAGCAGGGGTATCAAACTGGCGGGCCTCCAGCTGTTGCTGAACTACAAGTTCCATCATGCCTCTGCCTGTGGGAGTCATGCTTGTAACTGTCAACCTTGCAAAGCCTCATGGGATTTGTAGTTCCGCAACAGCTGGAGGGCCGCCAGTTAGACACCTGTGTCTTAGAGAATGCATTTTCCTTTAAGGACGTACTCGATCGCAAGATTGACGCAGACCTCAAGAAAGCTTATCAAGCGGCTGGCGGGGCCTGTAAACCAGCGGTGGCCCTAACTTCAGTTTCCAGAGTGACAAAGGCTTGGACAGATAACATCGAGTTAGCCTTGAGACAGGGTATCGAATCGGACAAGATTATCAAAGCCCTTGATGAACTAAAGTTAGTTTCGGACTTTATGGCTGAATTGGCCATTGATATATTAAGATGTTCTGCACAGGCCATGTTATATTCAGTAACTGCCAGAAGAGCACTTTGGTTAACCACTTCAGCCCCGGAAGGATTTACCCCCTTCCTGACCAGAGCACTTTTTACAATTCGGCACTGCGTCGCTTTAACTGCTAATTGCGCGGTCATGCAATGCTCTACCCAAACGAAATTTGCGTCCTTTTCTTCCCACAAATAGAGCTTTCTTTTGATGGTATTTGATCACCTCTGCCGTTTTTATTTTTTGCGCTATAAACGGAAAAAGACTGAAAATTTTGAAAAAAAATGATATTTTCTACTTTTTGTTATAAAAAAAATCCAATAAACTAAATTTTAGTCATACATTTAGGCCAAAATGTATTCGGCCACATGTCTTTGGTAAAAAAAATGTCAATAAGCGTATATTTATTGGTTTGCGCAAAAGTTATAGCGTCTACAAACTAGGGTACATTTTCTGGAATTTACACAGCTTTTAGTTTATGACTGCCTATGTCATTTCTTGAGGTGCTAAAATGGCAGGGCAGTACAAACCCCCCCAAATGACCCCATTTTGGAAAGTAGACACCCCAAGGAAATTGCTGAGAGGCATGTTGAACCCATTGAATATTTATTTTTTTTGTCCCAAGTGATTGAATAATGACAAAAAAAAAAAAAAAAAAAAAAATTTACAAAAAGTTGTCACTAAATGATATATTGCTCACATAGGCCATGGGCATATGTGGAATTACACCCCAAAATACATTCAGCTGCTTCTCCTGAGTACGGGGATACCACATGTGTGGCACTTTTTGGGAGCCTAGCCGCGTACGGGGCCCCGAAAACCCAGCACCACCTTCAGGATTTCTAAGGGCATACATTTTTGATTTCACTCCTCACTACCTATCACAGTTTTGAAGGCCATAAAATGCCAAGATGGCACAACCCCCCCCCAAATGACCCCATTTTGGAAAGTAGACACCCCAAGCTATTTGCTGAGAGGCATGGTGAGTATTTTGCAGCTCTCATTTGTTTTTGAAAATGAAGAAAGACCAGAAAAAAATTTTTTTTTTTTTCTTTTTTCAATTTTCAAAACCTTGTGACAAAAAGTGAGGTCTGCAAAATACTCACTATACCTCTCAGCAAATAGCTTGGGGTGTCTACTTTCCAAAATGGGGTCATTTGGGGGGGTTTTGTGCCACCTGGGCTTTCTATGGCCTCCGAAACTGTGATAGGCAGTGAAGAGTGAAATCAAAAATTTACGGCCTTAGAAAGCCTGAAGGCGGTGCTTGGTTTTCGGGGTCCCGTACGCGGCTAGGCTCCCAAAAAGTCCCACACATGTGGTATCCCCGTACTCAGGAGAAGCAACAGAATTTATTTTGGGGTGTAATTTCACAAATCCCCATGGCGTGTTTGAGCAATATAACATTTAGTGACAACTTTGTGCAAAAAAAAAAAAAAAAAAAAAAAATTTGTCTCTTTCCCGCAACTTGTGTCACAATATAAAATATTCCATGGACTCGACATGCCTCTCAGCAAATAGCTTGGGGTGTCTACTTTCCAAAATGGGGTCATTTGGGGGGGTTTGAACTGTCCTGGCATTTTATGCACAACATTTAGAAGCTTATGGCCCACATTATCCACTCTTCTAACCACTTGAAGACAAAGCCCTTTCTGACACTTTTTGATTACATGAAAAAATTATTTTTTTTTTGCAAGAAAATTACTTTGAACCCCCAAACATTATATATTATTTTAAAGCAAATGCCCTACAGATTAAAATGGTGGGTGTTTCATTTTTTTTTTTCACACAGTAATTGCGCAGCGATTTTTCAAACGCATTTTTTGTGGAAAAAACACACTTTTTTAAATTTTAATGCACTAAAACACACTATATTGCCCAAATGTTTGATGAAATAAAAAAGATGATCTTAGGCCGAGTACATGGATACCAAACATGACATGCTTTACAATTGCGCACAAACGTGCAGTGGCAACAAAATTAATACATTTTTAAAAGCCTTTAAAAGCCTTTACAGGTTACCACTTTAGATTTCCAGAGGAGGTCTACTGCTAAAATTACTGCCCTCGATCTGACCTTCGCGGTGATACCTCACATGCATGGTGCAATTGCTGTTTACATTTGACGCCAGACCGACGCTTGCGTTCGCCTTAGCGCGAGAGCAGGGGGGACAGGGGTGCTTTTTTTTTTTTTTTTTTTTTCCTTTATTATTTTTTTGCTTTTTTATCTTATTTTTAAACTGTTCCTTTCATATTTTTTTTTAAATCATTTTTATTGTTATCTCAGGGAATGTAAATATCCCCTATGATAGCAATAGGTAGTGACAGGTACTCTTTTTTGAAAAAATTGGGGTCTATTAGACCCTAGATTTCTCCTCTGCCCTCAAAGCATCTGACCACACCAAGATTGGTGTGATAAAATGCTTTCCCAATTTCCCAATGGCGCTGTTTACATCCGGCGAAATCTAAGTCCTAAAATGCTCGTAGCTTCCGGTTTCTTAGGCCATAGAGATGTTTGGAGCCACTCTGGTCTCTGATCAGCTCTATGGTCAGCTGGCTGAATCACCGGCTGCATTCTCAGGTTCCCTGTTGAGACAGGAGAGCCAGAGAAAAACACGGAAGACGGTGGGGGGGGGGGGCATTCCCTCCCACTGCTTGTAAAAGCAGTCTAGAGGCTAATTAGCCACGAGGATTGCTTTTACATGAAAGCCGACCGCTGGCTG
Organism: Aquarana catesbeiana; assembly: GCF_042186555.1. NCBI lineage: Eukaryota > Metazoa > Chordata > Amphibia > Anura > Ranidae > Aquarana > Aquarana catesbeiana. Next base: position 115,316,564 of record NC_133326.1, on the reverse strand, counting down.
AAAAGAATGATACCAAGATGATACCTAAACCTGCAGGCATCATTCTGGTATAACCACTCAAAGTCGTGAATGGCGTACCTGAAGACAAAAAAATGGTTAACAATAAAGCACAGTAAACGGTAAAGTATAAAAAATTGCATACCTGAAAAGCAAACATGATAAAACATAATAACAATAAAACATTGCAGAATAGAATACAGTAAAAAAGAGCAGAACACCAGAGAGAGAATAGAGAGAGAGAGAACAATAAAACGACAACTATTTTTTTTTATTTTTGTTTGTGTTTTTTTTTTTTTTTTACACTTTTTTTTTGTAACTGTAACTTTTATAACTGTAACCGGTTCCAGGTTCGGGTCTCTCAAAATGCGATGGCATCTTGGGAGACCCTGTGAAAGTGTGCCTAGTCTGTGCAATGCTGTACCCTACGCTAATACTCAACTAGTGAATGGTAGCGTTCAAAACATTCACCAATGCAAAGACCAGGATTATCAGGACAGGAGGGACAATAATAGCGGGTGTCACGTCTATATACGCGCTTGCTGCAGACACATCTTTTTTGGGGGGGTTCATTGGGTAGGGGTACTCGGGAGGACATATAAATGCCTCTCATGCAGCCGACTGCATTTGGTTGGGGATGTGAATGGGGGAAATACGGGCGCTGCAGAAGTGGTGGGTTCCCAATTAGGATTGGCGAATGCAGCAGGAAGGGCATTATGGGCACGACGGGCCTGTGTTTGTCTTCTTCTTGGTGGCAGCGGGACACTACTTGTGCTTGCCACCTCACCAGCTTGAACTGCACTTATGGGACTCGCCACGTCACCAAGTGTTACTGCAGTGCTGGTATGACTACGACTGGGGTGTACTAGGCCGCTGGCGCTTGCCAGTTCACCAAAACGCTACAAAAAAAAGTGACAGTGATCGATCGATACTGCACTTGGGTGGGCTGGGCTGGGCCGGGCGGAGGGGCAAAACGCAGGTGCTAGCAGGTATCTGGGCTGATCCCACTAACACTGCGTTTTTGGGAACCCTAAACTGCTGGGGATGCTAGTATAGATCTGATCGGATCAGATATTGATCCGATCAGATACTATACCACTAAGGGAGGTGTACGGTGCGTGCGTGGGTGTTAGTGGTACTGGCGCTAATCTGACGCTGCTTGGGGCTGGTGCTTGCCAGTTCACCAAAATGCTACCAAAAAAACTGTTAGCGATCGCAGGGATCAGGCCTGACTCTGTGAACGCTGCAGTTATGCGTTTAGTGTTTTGTAAGTGACAGTGATCGATCGATACTGCACTTGGGTGGGCTGGGCGGAGGGGCAAAACGCAGGTGCTAGCAGGTATCTGGGCTGATCCCGCTAACACTGCGTTTTTGGGAACCCTAAACTGCTGGGGACGCTAGTATAGATCTGATCGGATCAGATATTGATGTGTTCAGATACTATACCACTAAGGGAGGTGTACGGTGCGTGTACGGTGCGTGCGTAGGTGTTCGCGGTACTGGCGCTAATCTGACGCTGCCTGGGGCGACGCATATCACCGCCGGGCGATCAGGGGGCTAAACCTTTATTCAGTAATAAACGGCGGGTGCCCTGACACTAAAAAAAATAAACAAACTAACCAGCGTCACCCGTAACAGTTATACGGTGATCAGTGGTGAAAGGGTTAACTAGGGGGCAATCAAGGGGTTAAAACATTTATTAGGTAGTATATGGGGGTCCCTGTCGCTATAAAACGCTGACAGCGAACCTAAATATTTACGTTCCTAACTAGCGTCACCAGCGACACTAATACAGCGATCAGAAAAATGATCGCTTAGCGACACTGGTGACAGGGGGTGATCAAGGGGTTAAAACTTTATTAGGGGGGGTTAGGGGGGTACCCTAGACCTACAGGGGGCTAATACTAACTGTCCTACCACTGCTAACTGTCACAAACTGACACCATGCAGTAATCAGGAAAAAAACAAAACAAAACAAAAAAACCTGCTTGCTGTCAGTTTGTGACAGGGGGGGGGGTGATTGGGGGGGGATCGGGGGGCGATCGGGGGGGGATCGGGGGTGTTTAGTGTGCCTGGCATGTTCTACTGTGTTGTGTGTGTGTTGGTGCACTTACATGTCTTCTCTCCTCGGTGCTGGAACGGAAACTGGCCAGCCGAGGAGAGATGACATCACATCCTCTGCCTCTGTGTACTATACAGAGGCAGGGGATGTTTCTCATTGGCTGGGAGCGATCGCGAGGGGGGGGCCACGATCGGATGGTCTCCCCCTCGTCTCTCAACTCTCCCAGCCAAACGCCGACCGCCGATGGCACCGGGGGGGGGTCCGATCGGACCCCCCGCCCGCGGGAAGGCAATCACGTACCAGGTACGTGATTTTGCCTGCCCGTGCCGCTCTGCTCACGTATATATGCGTGAGGCGGTCGGCAAGTGGTTAAAACCATGGTCAGCAGACCCTTCTTCCAAACAAACATGGTGCCGCATACCTTATGATGGAAAAGCACTTTTTGGTGAAAAACTCGATACTGCCATTAACAGGGTGACAGGAGGAAAGAATGGTCTGATACCCCAGGATAGGAACAGGAGGAAAAAGTTTACACCTCGCCCTTCCTTTCAACAAAGGAACAAGGATACCTGGTCATATAGGCCAGGGAGAGAATATAGAAGAAGCTGGAGAGGTTCTCAGATGACTTTCTTGCAAATTGGGCAAACAGAAATCTACATCTACTACACCCGAAAACCAAAAATCTTTTTAAACTCCCTGCGCGCCCAAACCGGTCCAGTGGGGGCTCATCTCAGGGCCTTCGCTCAAGTTTTGGTGGAGTCTTGCACAGATCAGTGGGTCACGTCCACGGTCCTCCACGGCCAATTCTGGAGGTTCAGACGGCACCCACCTCACTCTTCGTTTCTGTTCACCAAGATCCCAAGTTCCATAGAAAAAAGGGAGATTCTCATTCAATATGTTCAAACACTAATACGTGAGGAGGCGGTAGTGTCGGTTCCAGAGTTGGAAAAATTTTTGGGGTTCTATTCCCCAATCTTTTTGGTTCCCAAGAAAACAGGAGGCTGGAGACCGGTTTTGGATCTAAAATGTCTAAACAAATTCATCAGTCTGGAGCACTTCAAAATGGAATCGCTCAATGCAGTAATTCTAGCGGTTCAGCCGGGGGATTGGATGGTCTCTATAGACCTCAGAGACGCGTACCTTCATATTCCAATTCATCGCGATTTCCAGTCCTTCTTACGGTTCAAAGTCGGGGAACTCCATCTTCAGTTTCGGTGTCTGCCTTTCGGCATATCAACTGCCCCCAGAACCTTTACAAAGGTATTGGTAGCGATTCTAGCTCCTCTTCGGGAGAAGGGGATACGTATCTTACACTACCTAGACGACATCCTAATTCTGTCTCAACACAAGGAGACACTCCAAACCCACCTACAAGAGGTAGTGGACACATTAACAAGGTACGGTTGGCTAATAAACTCCTCAAAGAGTCAGTTTGTTCCAGCACAGGAAATGATATACCTGGGAGCATTTTTCAATACCCCAAAGAGAGCAGTGTCAAGCCCTCCGGAGAAGATCCCGCTAATTATAGCCAAGGTGGGGAAAGTGATGTTGAGCAAGTGACACGTACCTCGTATGTGAGCCTGACGTGCAGAGGGAGACCTCTCGCACAGCCCTGGTTCCCAGATCACTGGAGTTGAGGACAGTGACCGTAGGAGCACAGTGGGGTATGAGTGCCTGGTGGATTCTCTGGAACTGGAGATGATGTCCACTGGGAGACACTGGAACTGACTGGAGTGCCGGGTGCAGGTAAGCTGGATACAAGTCAGCAGGTAAGCCGGATGCAGGTCAGCAGGGTGCAGGTGAGCTGGATGCAGGTCAGCAGGATGCAGGTAAGCTGGATGCAGGTCAGCAGGATGCAGGTAAGCTGGATGCAGGTCAGCAGGATGCAGGTGAGCTGGATGCAGGTCAGCAGGCTGCAGGTGAGCTGGATGCAGGTCAGCAGGCTGCAGGTGAGCTGGATGCAGGTCAGCAGGATGCAGGTGAGCTGGATGCAGGTCAGCAGGCTGCAGGTAAGCTGGATGCAGGTCAGCAGGCTGCAGGTGAGCTGGATGCAGGTCAGCAGGATGCAGGTAAGCTGGATGCAGGTCAGCAGGGTGCACACAGCAGGCAGAAGCAAGGTCAGACAAGCCGGGTCATACACAGTGGATCAGTTCAACAGATTCGGCAGGCAAGGAATAGTCAAGTTTGGGCTGGTAACAGGAGATCAGACAGGCAGGTAAACAGAATCAGAGTCAGGGAAAGCCAAGGTTCAGGATTGGAGACAGCAGCGTGGTCAGAGAGCCAGGTCAGGTGATCGGATGCTGATTACAGGAACAGGTCACAGGTGAAGCTGCAGATCAAACAGCAAGTGCTGAATTGTGGAAGCCCCTCTTAAAGGCCACTGGGCGCCAAAGCCGAATCACTGTGCGTGCGATCTCTGCGATCGGCACATGCGCATTGGCGCACGCCTGTTCGTTACTGGGAATCTGTTGGTGGGGATGCGCCTGAGCCCTGTTGCAGGTCTGGAAGTAGTATGTCCATGACATTGCCCCCCCCCTTAAGGGCAACCTCCGGGTGCCCAAAAGAGCTCTTTTCTGAGGATGTCTGCGGAAGAAGGCCTGGATCAGTTCTTGGGCATGCACATTTTGCTTAGGTTCCCATGAGTTCTCCTCTGGTCCATAGCCCTTCCATTTGATTAAAAATTGAAGTTGGTTACCTCTTCTCCTGCAGTCTACGACAGCCTCCACCTCATACTCCTCGTCCTTATTAATAATAACGGGTCCGGGTGGCCCCGTTCCTCTGTCCGGGAAAGGGTCGGGTACTGTGGGTTTAAGCAGAGACACGTGAAACACCGGGTGCACTTTGAGCGACTCAGGCAGGGTAAGTTCAAAGGAGACCTCATTCAATTTCCTTTTAACTGGGAAAGGGCCAATGAATCTGGGTGCCAGCTTCTTTGAAGGGCAAGCCATCTTGAGGTTAGTGGTAGATAACCACACCCGATCACCTGGTTGGAGACGTAATTCACCTCTTCTCTTCCTGTCATAAAGCCTCTTGTTGGTTGCCTGCGCCTTGGCCATAGCTTCTTGCAACAACTTGTTGTTGCGACCCAGGAACTCGACAGTGCGTTGTACTGCTGGAACAGGAGATTCTGGAATAATGTTAGGCAGGAAGACAGGATGGAACCTATAGTTCGCAAAGAACGGTGACTGACCTGTGGCTGAATGGCTGGCATTGTTGAAAGCAAATTCCGCTAAAGGCAACAGTGCTACCCAATCATCTTGGACAAATGAGGTAAAGCAACAGATGTACTGTTCCAGGGTTTGGTTCGTCCTTTCAGTTTGTCCGTTAGTCTGGGGGTGGAAAGCAGATGACATGGAAAGTTCAATTTTCAGAATTTGGCATAGTGACCTCCAGAAGCGGGAGGTGAACTGGACTCCCCTGTCAGATACAATGTTGGTTGGTACCCCGTGCAGCCTTACGATCTCCCTGATGAACACCCGGGCGGTTTCCAAAGCAGACGGCGTACTCTTTAGGGGTATGAAGTGGGCCATCTTAGACAGACGGTCAACCACTACAAAGATAGCTGTATGTCCTTCAGAAGGGGGTAGTTCCACTACAAAGTCCATGGCAATCATGCTCCAGGGTCTGTCAGGAATTGGTAGTGGTCTGAGGAGGCCCCAGGACTTGGTCCTGGCAGACTTGCTTTGGGTACAGATGACACATGACTTAACATAGTCCTTGCAATCTTCCTCAAGCTTCGGCCACCAAAACATGCGCTGGATTAGTTCACGAGTCTTGTGAACCCCAAAATGTCCGGCCAGCGGGTGGTCGTGACACAGGCTCAACACTTCTGTCCGGCAACTTTCTGGCACAAAAATTTTGCTGTCCTTCCAAAGCATCCCATCCCTGGGTATCAAGATTGATCCTGGAGGACCGGACACCCCCTCTGAGGCTTGTTTTAGACTGGACATCAGGTCTGTCTGGAAAAGCAGAAAGTTGCCCTCAGATAAGATGATGTCCGGAACTGAAGTTTCTTTGGGGTCATCGTACATCCGAGAGAGAGCGTCAGGCTTGATGTTCTTTGATCCTGGCCGGTAGGTGATGTGAAATGAAAATCTGGAAAAGAATAACGCCCATCGTGCCTGACGCGGCTTCAAACGTTTGGCAGTTCGTAAATATTCCAGATTTTTATGATCCGTGTAGATAAGTATGGGATGTGCCGCTCCCTCTAGCAGGTATCGCCATTCTTCGAGTGCGGCTTTAATGGCCAAAAGTTCACGGTCCCCCACATCGTAATTCTTCTCTGCAGGCGAAAGCTTCCGAGAGAAGAAAGCTATGGGGTGCATGAGATCCTTGAGTCCTTGGCGCTGAGAAATAACTGCCCCCACAACTGTTTCTGAGGCATCAACCTCGAGTAGGTAAGGAAGAGAGGGATCCGGATGGCTCAAGATGGGGGCAGAGGTAAAGAGTCCCTTTAGGGTAGAGAAGGCAGCTTGAGCCTGGGGATTCCACTGGAATCGGACGTTTTGTCTTGTTAGCTGGGTGATCGGAGAAATAATTGCAGAAAATCCTTTGATGAACCTCCTGTAAAAATTGGCGAAGCCAACAAAACGTTGCACCCCCTTTTTATCTGAGGGTGCAGGCCAGTCCAGAACAGCTGTGACTTTTTGTGGGTCCATCTTGAACCCTTCTGTGGAAATTACCAGGCCCAGAAATTGGATACTCTGTCGCATTTTTCTGGTTTGGCGTATAAGCCATGCTGACGGAGTCGGCAGAGTACCATCTTGACGTGTTTCCGGTGCTGATCCAAGGATGAGGAAAAGATCAGGATATCGTCTAAGTAGGCTATGACGAAAATGTCCAGATAATCTCTGAAGATATCATTTATCAGGTGCTGGAAGGTAGCAGGGGCATTACACAGGCCGAAGGGCATCACCAGATATTCATAATGGCCAAACCTGGTACGGAAGGCCGTTTTCCACTTGTCCCCTGCACGAATGCGAACCAAATTGTAGGCCCCACGAAGATCGAGTTTGGTGAACACAACAGTAGTTCTTAATCTTTGAAAAAGCTCAGGTACCAGGGGTAAGGGATACCGGTTCTTGACCGTGACCTTGTTCAGCTCCCGGTAGTCCACACAGGGACGCAATGAGTGGTCCTTCTTCTCCACAAAAAAGATCCCTGCCCCAGCTGGAGAGGTGGATGGCCGGATGAACCCCCTCTTAAGGTTTTCGTCAACATATTCCTTTAAAACCTCCAACTCCCGCTCAGACAGAGGGAAAATTCGCCCAAAGGGGATTTCAGCTCCGGGCAGTAACTCAATCGGGCAATCGTAGGAACGATGAGGAGGAAGTGTCTCTGCCCCTCGTTTACTAAAAACGTCTAAGAACTCGTGATACTGTTCAGGTACTGCTGAGCGTAATTCTGAGTCAGCTTCCAGGCACAGCAAAGGACCAGATATCTTGGAAGGTAAGGGCAGACAATGTTCTTGACAGTAGAGGGACTGAAACCTGATTTCTCCGGAGCCCCAGTCAATTTGCGGGTTGTGGGCCTGAAGCCACGGTAGACCCAAGATGATCGGGAACAGAGGGGAAGCAATAGCATCAAACTTAAGCAGTTCCTTGTGGTTCGAGACAGTAATTACAGGCAGTGGGGGAGTCTCTTGAGTCACCTGGCCAGATTTAATACGGGATCCATCTGCCAAGAAAACAGAAAGTCCTTGAGCCCTGTGCTGGAGTGGAATGCGTTGTTGGTTGGCAAAGTTCAAATCAATAAAACAACTGCATGCACCAGAGTCTATTATTGCAGTAACAGACACAGTCTTTCCAGAAAACTGAAGGGTGATGGGAATAGCCAGGTGAGTAGAGAGAGCTGGCTGACTGTGTGGTGGGATGGATGAAGATCTACGGTACTTGGCAGGACACAAATGTACATAATGGCCTGGTCCCCCGCAGTACAAGCACAGGTTGAGCTGTTGCCGACGTAGACGTTCCTCGGCAGACAATGCGGGTCTCATTAGTCCGACCTGCCAGATTTCTGAAAGTCCGGTATTAGTTTGGTTGGTGCAGGATTAACTGGGACCGGGCTAAGGGGAACAGGACGAGAGGTCGTAGGCACTTGGGGTAACATCCAAGTTGGTTGAGTCTGCTGGGTCACCCTCTCCATCCTGCGTTCCCGAAGATGACGCTCTATCTGAATAGTTAGGGTCATCAAGGATTCCAGGGAATTTGGTACACCGACCCGAGCCAGTTCATCCTTTAGTCCTTCTGACAAGCCTAGGCGAAACTGGTGCCGTAAAGCTGCATGGTTCCACTGGGTATCCGCGCTCCAGCGTCTAAAGTCCATTATATAATCTTCGACCACTCTGCGGCCCTGCTGGAGCGTGCTAAGAGCAGCTTCGGCAGTGGAAGTTCGTTGGGGGTCATCATATAAGAGTGACATTGCGTCAAAGAAGGATGACAAAGAGTCCAGAGAAACATGGTGTTCTTCCAGCAGGTGATGAGCCCAGGCTTGTGGATCTCCCAGCAGAAGTGAGACAACAAACCCCACCTTGGTGTTTTCCCGCGAAAAGGTTAAGGGTAGTAAGGAAAAGTACAGCTCACATGCATTACGGAAAGTCCGAAACTTGCTTCGATCCCCAGAAAACTTCTCCGGAATTGGGACCCTGGGTTCTGGAGATAACATCACTACAGGGAGTGCGGGGGAAGCCTCTGATGACAACCCACTGGAAGAAGGGTTTGTAATACTCGTCCGGGACTGCACTTGTCTCACCAGGTGTTCATAGCTGTCCTGAAGCGATTTCACCTCTTGAGTGAGGACGGAGAGTAATTGGCAGATTTCATCAGTAGCAGAGGTCCCTCTTGCAGGCTCAGGCATGGCTGTTTGATACTGACACGTACCTCGTATGTGAGCCTGACGTGCAGAGGGAGACCTCTCATACAGCCCTGGTTCCCAGATCACTGGAGTTGAGGACAGTGACCGTAGGAGCACAGTGGGGTATGAGTGCCTGGTGGATTCTCTGGAACTGGAGATGATGTCCACTGGGAGACACTGGAACTGACTGGAGTGCCGGGTGCAGGTAAGCTGGATACAAGTCAGCAGGTAAGCCGGATGCAGGTCAGCAGGGTGCAGGTGAGCTGGATGCAGGTCAGCAGGATGCAGGTAAGCTGGATGCAGGTCAGCAGGATGCAGGTAAGCTGGATGCAGGTCAGCAGGATGCAGGTGAGCTGGATGCAGGTCAGCAGGCTGCAGGTGAGCTGGATGCAGGTCAGCAGGCTGCAGGTGAGCTGGATGCAGGTCAGCAGGATGCAGGTGAGCTGGATGCAGGTCAGCAGGCTGCAGGTAAGCTGGATGCAGGTCAGCAGGCTGCAGGTGAGCTGGATGCAGGTCAACAGGATGCAGGTAAGCTGGATGCAGGTCAGCAGGGTGCACACAGCAGGCAGAAGCAAGGTCAGACAAGCTGGGTCATACACAGTGGATCAGTTCAACAGATTCGGCAGGCAAGGAATAGTCAAGTTCGGGCTGGTTTCTGGTAACAGGAGATCAGACAGGCAGGTAAACAGAATCAGAGTCAGGGAAAGCCAAGGTTAAGGACTGGAGACAGCAGCGTGGTCAGAGAGCCAGGTCAGGTGATCGGATGCTGATTACAGGAACAGGTCACAGGTGAAGCTGCAGATCAAACAGCAAGTGCTGAATTGTGGAAGCCCCTCTTAAAGGCCACTGGGCGCCAAAGCCGAATCACTGTGCGTGCGATCTCTGCGATCGGCACATGCGCATTGGCGCACGCCTGTTCGTTACTGGGAACCTGTTGGTGGGGATGCGCCTGAGCCCTGTTGCAGGTCTGGAAGTAGTATGTCCATGACAGCAAGACACTGTCAGCAGCAAATTGTCTGAGTCTTCTGGGAACGTTTTCATCTTGCATTCCCGAAGTGAAATGGGCCCGGTGGCACCTCCGCACTTTTCAGCGAGGGTTACTCTCCCAGTGGAAGAGAAGCTCCCTATCCCAGAAAATCCTAGTAACATGTTCAATGAAGCTCAGTCTATGGTGTTGGACAAGACCCCACAACCTGCTAAACCACTGTCACCTTGGCCCCATCTCCTGGACCACTCTTACAATAGACGCAAGTTGTCTGGGTTGGGGCGCCCACTTCAAAGGTCAGTTGGTTCAGGGAAAATGGCAGTTCGACTCAGAAGGCATGGTGTCCAACATTCTGGAGCTCAGAGCAGCCTGGGTGGCGATATCACATCTGGCACCCTCTCTGAGGGGAAAATCCATTTTGCTACAGATAGACAACAAGTCGGCAGTGGCCTATGTCCAGAATCAAGGGGGGACACAGAGCAGGTCGTTGTCCAACGAGGTGGCCCCAATAATGCTCTGGGCCGAAGAGAACCTCACCAACCTCAGAGCGTCTTATATCCCAGCTTTCGAGAATCACCTGGCGGATCGCCTATCAAGGAGGTTCATCGACAACAACGAGTGGTCCTTGAACCAGGAAGTTTTCCAATGGATATGCCACCAATGGGGCAGTCCTCAAGTGGACCTTTTTACATCCCCACTCAATGCCAAGACACACCGCTTTTTCATGAGGTTTCCAGTCCGAGGTTCAGCGGGAGTGGATGCCCTTGTCCAACCATGGAACTTCCAGGTGGCAAATGCTTTTCCTCCGACCCCTCTGATTCTGTGCTTCCTTCAACACCTTACAGAAGAATAGGTGACCATCCTAGCGGTCATCCCCTACTGGCCAAGAAGGCCTTGGTTTACTCTCCTGTCCAGGCTCTCCCTCTGCAACCCCTTAACACTCCTGGTCACACACAACCTTCTGTCCCAAGGCAACCTCTTCCATCCACATCCAGAGGTTCTGGATTTGAGGGTTTGGAGGTTGAGCGGGAAAGGCTGGAGAATTTAGGTTGCTCCCACAGAGTAATTCAGACATTACTTCAAGCCAGAAAAGCTTCCACTAATAGCACCTACTATAAGGTTACTAACTGTTTCTACCCATTAAAACCAGGAACCAATAAAGTGCATTTATTTTTTTAAAAGGGATTAGATCTAGGACTGGGACTTAGCTCACTGAAGGATCAGGTCTCGGCTTTGTCAGCCCTAACAGACACCAGATGGGCCCTCGACCCGCTAATAGTACCTTTTTTAAGGGCAGTCCTTAGACTAAAACCTCCAAGAAAGCCACTATATCCAAAGTGGGATCTTCCTTTGGCGTTCTCCATACTCACGGCTCCTCCATTCGCTCCTATGGAAGAATGCTCTCTAGAAGACATTACTTTCAAGGCAACATTTTGAGTTGCTATTACCTCTGGCCGACCAGTCTCAGAGATACAAGCGTTGGGAGCTGAGGATCCCTACATCACGTTCTTTTCAGATAGAGTGGTCCTCCAGCCAATTCACAAATTCGTCCCTAAAGTTCCCTCTGTTTACCATCTAAACCAAGACTGGGTACTCCCAGCTTTTGGGAAAGGTTCAACAACCTCAAGGCTGTACGAATTGGATGTAGCAAGGACTCTCAGTCATTACATTAATCTAACATCCTCCTTCCGTAAAGATCAACGTCTCTTTGTGATACCTAAAGGCGCAAGAAAAGAATGGCAGCATCAAAGACGACTTTGGCAAGTTGGATTGTACGTCTCATTCAGAGAGCATATCGGGCTAGTGGTCTTCCGGTTCCGAAATCAATCAATGCACATTCAACGCAGAGTATAGCATCTTCCTGAACAGCATTAGCACGAGTCTCGCTGGAACCTATCTATCGTGTGGCAAGCTGGTCATCCTTCACCACGTTCATGACCCACTATAGTCTAGATCCAGCCGCGCTTATTTCTCGTGACTTTGGGAAAAAAGCGTTGCAGCTGTCTGCTCTATAATATAGATTAAAATGTTTTTTTGCAGCAACCCTCCCTGTGAGCGAGTTATTAACCATATGTATGCTGCCATGAAAGCACCAGGAAAACTGAAAATTGAGTACTTACCTTTCCGTAATTTTCCTTTCCTGGTGCCTATCCATGGCAGCATACGCCCTCCCTTTTTCATATAATCTGTAAATGTTTGAGTCTAGTTACAAGAATGGCGCATGGAGGGGCTTGTCTCTTTTTTATAGAGTTAAATTGGTCCTGTGGGTTGGTTGGGGGCGGGGTAACCAACCATATGTATGCTGCCATGGATAGGCACCAGGAAAGGAAGATTACGGAAAGGTAAGTACTCAATTTTTAGTTTTATTTACAGCAAGGCCAATTCTTGTTTTTAATCAAGACTACTGCTAGAATATTATGGGGTGAAGGCACCAACAACACCCAAAGACCAATTTTTCCCCAACTGTTTGAAAGAAGCATTGAATTTCAATTTTTTACATCAAGGCTAATTCTTGCTTTCATCAAGACTACCTCTAGAAGGTTATGGAGTGAGGGCACCAATAAAACCTAAAGCCCAATTTGTCCACAACTGTTTGACAGGGGCATTAAACTTCAATTTTTCACATCAAGGCCAATTCTTGCTTTCATCAAGACTACTGCCCCGTACACACGGTCGGATTTTCCGACGGAAAATGTGTGATAGGACCTTGTTGTCGGAAATTCCGACCGTGTGTAGGCTCCATCACACATTTTCCATCGGATTTTCCGATATACAAAGTTTGAGAGCAAGATATAAAATTTTCCGACAACAAAATCCGTTGTTGGAAATTCCGATCGTGTGTACACAAATCCGACGGACAAAGTTCCACGCATGCTCAGAATAAATAAAGAGATGAAAGCTATTGGCCACTGCCCCGTTTATAGTCCCGACATACGTGTTTTACGTCACCGCGTTTAGAACGATCGGATTTTCCGACAACTTTGTGTGACCGTGTGTATGCAAGACAAGTTTGAGCCAACATCCGTCGGAAAAAATCCTAGGATTTTGTTGTCGGAATGTCCGAACAAAGTCCGACCGTGTGTACGGGGCATAACTCTAAAAATGTACAGAGTGTGAAGACACCACCAACACCCAAAGCCCAATATTTCTGCACCTGTTACTTCTATCCAAAGTCTGCAAAACAGACACCAGACTTTATCTAAAAAAAATTGTTAATCTTGGCCAAAGTGTACTAGAATTTGACTTTTTCACATAAGGCTTGCTCACGGTGGTGCAAATCTTTGTTATTTCCATCCAAAGTCTGCCAAAGAGACACCCGAATTTATCCAAAAAGTGTGATAGTATGGCGGGCAATCTGACGCTGGCTGGGGAGTATACTAACTGACACTGACAACTGTCACTGTACTAATAACACTGCCTGGGAAGGGGTTAAAATCTAAGATGACTTTGGCAAGTTGGATCGTACGTCTCATTCATAGAGCATATCGGGCTAGTGGTCTTCTGGTTCCGAAATCAATCAATGCACATTCAACGCGGGGTATGGCATCTTCTTGGACTGCATTAGCACGAGTCTCGCCGGAAACTATCTATCGTGCGGCAAGCAGGTCATCCTTCACCACGTTCATGACCCACTATAGTCCAGATCCAGCCGCGCTTATTTCTCGTGACTTTGGGGAAAAAAGCGTTGCAGTTGTCTGAATTCCACTATAAGTCGCTGATCACTGCCATTACTAATACAAAAAAATAAATAAATATTCCAGTATCTATGCCAGATGCTATAAATTTCACGCAAACCAATCAATACACATTTATTGGCATTTTTTTTAACTAAATGCATGCATAGCTCCCAACTGTCCCTGATTTCGAGGGACTGTCCCTGATTTGGAGCAATGTCCCTCTGTCCCTCTTTCCCCCTCATTTGTCCCTCATTTTGGTCTGATCTATATAGTTGTATATAAAATGCACTTTTAACTTTCAAAAAGTGTTTCCCAGTGCTAAACCTTTCATCCAAATTCTAAATGGCTGCATTTGTAAATTTTAAAAGCCAATATAATTGAATAGTAGTGGTTAAAAAAATCCCTTGTGGATTTAATTAACCTTTTTTTTTGGTTAATTCTCCTTTAAGGGGGTGTGGCAGGGGGCATGCCCTATGCCTACATACATTTGCTAGAAGGTGTCCCTCATTCCCGTCTCAAAATGTTGGGAGGTATGTGCATGTAGCAGAATACATTTTGGCCTAAATTCATGAAGAAATTAATTTTTTTCCATTTTTATTGGATATGTTTTATGGCAGAAAGTAAAAAATATTGTGGTTTTTTTTTTTCAAAATTTTCCAACTTTTTTTGTTTATATGGCAAAAAAAAAAAAAAAACCCAGTGGTGATAAAATACCACCAAAAGAAAGCTCTCTTTGTGTGAAAAAAATGATAAAAATTTTATTTGGGTACATCGTTACATGAACGTGCAATTGCCAGTTAAAGTATCACCGTGCCGAATAGCAAAAAATGGCCTGGTCATGAAGAGGGTAAAATCTTCTGGAGGTCAAGTGGTTAAACCATACCTGGCCGATGCCCCTGGAACCTGGGACCAAAAGTAATGGGACAATTGGCTGCTCAGCTGTTCCATGGCCAGGTGTGTGTTATTTCCTCATTATCCCATTTACAAGAAGCAAATAAATGGTCCAGAGTTCAAGTGTGCTATTTGCATTTGGAATCTGTTGCTGTCAACTCTCAATATGAGATCCAAAGAGCTGTCACTATCAGTGAAGCAAGCCATCATTAGGCTGAAAAAACAAAAAAACTCATCAGAGAGATAGCAGAAACATTAGGTGTGGCCAAATTAACTGTTTGGAACATCCTTAAAAAGAAAGAATGCACCGGTGAGCTCAGCAACACCAAAAGACCCGGAAGACCACAGAAAACAACTGTGGTGGATGACCGAAGAATTCTTTCCCTGGTGAAGAAAACACCCTTCACAACAATTGGCCAGATCAAGAACACTCTCCAGGAGTTAGGTGTATGTGTGTCAAAGTAAACATTCAAGAGAAGACTTCACCAGAGTGAATACAGAGGGTTCACCAAAAGATGTAAACCATTGGTGAGCCTCAAAAACAGGAAGGCCAGGTTAGAGTTTGCCAAACAACATCTAAAAAAGCCTTCACAGTTCTGGAACAACATCCTATAGACAGATGAGACCAAGATCAACTTGTACCAGAGTGATGGGAAGAGAAGAGTATGGAGAAGGAAAGGAACTGCTCATGATCCAAAGCATGCCACCTCATCAGTGAAGCATGGTGGTGGTAGTGTCATGGCGTGGGCATGTATGGCTACCAATGGAACTGGTTCTCTTTATTGATGATGTGACTGCTGACAAAAGCAGTAGGATGAATTCTGAAGTATTTCGGGCAATATTATCTGCTCATATTCATCAAAATGCTTCAGAACTCATTGGACGGCGCTTTACAGTGCAGATGGACAATGACCCGAAGCATACTGTGAAAGCAACCAAAGAGTTTTTTAAGGGAAAGAAGTGGAATGTTATGCAATGGCCAAGTCTGACCTGAATCCGATTGAGCATGCATTTCACTTGCTGAAGACAAAACTGAAGGGAAAATGCCCCAAGAAAAAGCAGGAACTGAAGACAGTTGCAGTAGAGGCCTGGCAGAGCATCACCAGGGACGAATCCCAGCGTCTGGTGATGTCTATGCGTTCCAGACTTCAGGCTGTAATTGACAGCAAAGGATTTGCAACCAAGTATTAAAAAGTGAAAGTTTGATGGATGATTGTTAATCTGTCCCATTACTTTTGGTCCCTTAACCTCTTCCCGCCGACCGTACGCAGATATGCGTACTCGGCTTTTGGGGGTTATACCGGGATGATGCCCGCAGCTGCAGGCATCATCCCGGTACCGCTGTTTAGAGCCGGCGATTGGCTATCCGTGTATAACAACCGATGCGGCTAAAAGCCACTCGGCTGTTATACCGGAGCAGCGGGAGGGGACGTCCTCCCCTCCCGCCGCTCTTACCGGGCCTCCCGGTCGATCCGGAGGCTCGGTGACCAATCTGATGCCTCCGGCGGCTCTGGGCGGGCTGGAACGAAGCTGTGGGCGGCTTCGTTCCAGCCTTCAAATTGTAAACGCGGAAGCGACGTCATGACGTCACTTCCCGTTTACTCGGCTGCCAATGGCGCCGGTTTTTAAAAAGTACACAGTATTCAGAATCGCCGTTTTCGGCGATCTGAATGCTTTGAAGTGTATAAAGGAGGGATGGGGGGTCTTTTAGACCCCCGATCTCTCCATAAAGAGTACCTGTCACCACCTATTACTGTCACAAGGGATGTTTACATTCCTTGTGACAGCAATAAAAGTCATCAAAACATTTTTTTTTAAAAACACAATTTATGAATTTAAAAATAAATAAAATAAATAAGAAAAAAAATTTTTTTTCTTTTTAAAGCGCCCTCGTCCCCGCAAGCTCGCACAGCGAAGAAAACGCATACGGAAGTCGCGCCCACATATGTAAACGGTGTTCAAATCACACATGTGACATATCGCCGCGATCGTCAGAGCGAGAGCAATAATTCTAGCACTAGACCTCCTCTGTAACTCTAACCTGGTAACCATAAAAATAATTTAAAGCGTCGCATATGGAAATTCTTAGGTACCGTAGTTTGTCGCCATTCCACGAGTGTGTGCAATTATAAAGCGTGACATGTTTGGTATCTATTTACTCGGCGTAACATCATCTTTCACGTTATACAAAAAAATTGGGGTAACTTTACTGTTTGGATTTTTAAAAATTCATGAAAGTGTCCCTTTTCCAAAAATTTGCGTTTAAAACACCGCTGCACAAATACCGTGTGATATAAAATATTGCAACAATCTCCATTTTATTCTCTAGATTCTCTGCTAAAAAAATATACATAATGTTTGGGGGTTCTAAGTAATTTTCTAGCAAAAAATACAGATTTTAACTTGTAAACACCAAATTTCAAAAATAGGCTTAGTCATGAAAGGGTTAAAAAGTGGGAGGCACATATACAAACTGTTGTAATTCCTACACCGTTCAGTTGCAGTAGAGGCCTGGCAGAGCATCACCAGGGATGAAACCCAGTGTCTGGTGATGTCTATGCGTTCCAGACTTCAGGCTGTAATTGACTGCAAAGGATTTGCAACAGGTATTAAAAAGTGAAAGTTTGATGGATGATTGTTAATCCGTCCTATTACTTTTGGTCCCTTAAAAAGTGGGAGGCACATATACAAACTGTTGTAATTCCTACACCGTTTACCTGATTTGGATGTAAATACCCTCAAATTAAAGCTGAAAGTCTGCAGTTAAAGCACATCTTGTTTGTTTCATTTCAAATCCATTGCGGTGGTGTATAGAGCCAAAAAGATTAGAATTGTGTCGATGTCCCAATATTTATGGACCGTCCTTCTGCTGGCTGGGTATGGAGACGAGTGAGGGGAAGATGGCCCCCATCCGTCTCCATACCATTGCAGGGCAGAAGCAACGTCAAGGCGTCACTTCCGGCCATAGCTCTTAAAGGGCCATTTTTTTTTTTTTTTTTTGCATTTTAGTGTAAATATGAGATCTGAGGTCTTTTTAAGAGGTCATGTCATGCTTTTTTTCTCTTACAAGGGATGTTTACATTCCTTGTAATAGGAATAAACGTGACACAATTTTTTTTATAAAGAACAGTGTAAAAATAAAAAAACAAATAAGGAAAAAAATTATTTAAACACACCCCATCCCGCCGAGCTCGCATGCAGAAGCAAACGCATACGTGAGTAGTGCCCGCATATGAAAACGGTGTTCAAACAACACATGTGAGGTATCGCCGCGATCGGTAGACTGAGAGCAATAATTCTAGCCCTAGACCTCCTCTATAACTCAAAACATGCAACCTGTAGAATTTTTTAAACGTCACCTATGGAGATTTTTAAGGGTAAAAGTTTGTCGTCATTCGATGAGAGGGCGCAATTTTGAAGCATGACATGTTGGGTATCAATTTACTCTATGTAACATTATCTTTTACAATATAAAAAAAATTTGGCTAACATTACTGTTGTCTTATTTTTTAATTTAAAAAGGTGTATTTTTTCCAAAAAAAGTGCGCTTGTAAGACCACTGCGCAAATACGGTATGACAGAAAGTATTGCAACGACCGCCATTTTATTCTCTAGGGTGTTGGAATAAAAAAAGATAATGTTTGGGGGTTCTAAGTAATTTTCTAGGAAAAAAAAACTGTTTTTAACTTGTAAACAACAAATCTCAGAAAGAGGCTTGGTCCCTAAGTGGTTAAAGTATAACTAAGGGCAAAACCTTTCTTTTAGTTTTGGATAGAGTGGAGGTGGATTAGAACACCTATCAGGTTTTTATTGCTGTCTGTGCTCCCGTGGGTGTCAAACTGGCGGCCCTAAATCTGTTGAGCAACTACAAGTCCCATCATGCCTCTGCCTGTGGGAGTCATGCTCGTAACTGTCAGCCTTGCAATGCCTCATGGGACTTGTAGTTCTGAAACAGCTGGAGGGCCGCCAGTTTGACACCTGTCCCTCGCTATTTGTCATGCTTACCATTATCATTGAAAGTGAAAGTAAAAGAAAATTCCAAATGATGGGTTGTCCCCAGTAAAGTAATAGAGGGGAATTCTTCCAATGGGGACACTAATTCTGGTGACCTTGGGGTCCCCAATGAATGCCCTTAACCACTTGCCAACCGCCGCCGTAGTTATACGTTGGTACTTTGACGCTAAATACTGTTGTTATGGCAGCAGATAGCTGCCATAACCCTGGTATTTTTAAAAACAGCAGACGGTCCTCTTTCAGATAAAAGTTGTCTCTGCGGCAGATTCACTGTAAGATTTTATTTATCAGGGGCGGGAGAGGGCCACCCCACCTCCCACCGCGTTCCGGTCATCTTCGCCGCTTACCAGAGCCGTCTGTAGCAGCGGAGACGGTATGATCCTCAGAGTGAGGAAAAGATGGCCCCCACTCGGCTGCATACCGTTGGATGACGGAAGCGACATCAAACGTCACTTCTGCCCAATGGTCTTAAAGGGAAAAAAAAAATGTAGAAAATTAAGAAAAAATACTTTTTTTTTAATTTTTTTATTTCATTTAAGTGTAAATGTGAGATCTGAGGTCTTTTTGAACCCAGATCTCACATTAAAGAGGTCCTGTCAAGGGATGTTTACATTCCTTGTAATAAGAATAAAAGTGACCCAATTTTTTTTTTTAATGGACAATGTAAAATTTTAAAAGTAAAATAAATAAGAAAAAAAAAATTCAAACTCCCCGTCCTGCTGAGATTGCATGCAAAAGCGAATGCACACGTAAGTTGCGGCCGCATATAAAAACGGTGTTCAGACCACACATGTGAGGTATCACTGTGATTGTTAGAGCGAGAGCAATAATTCTAGCACTAGATCTCCTCTGTAACTCAAAACTAATAACCTGTAGAATTTTTTTAAAGTCACCAATGGAGATTTTTAAGTGTCAAAGTTTGTCGCCATTCCACGAGCAGGCAACATTTTGAATCATGACATGTTGAGTATCAATTTACTCAGCATAACATTATCTTTTACAATATAGAAAAAAAAGAATATTCAAAAAAGTGTATTTTTTCCAAAAAAATTGCACTTGTAGGACCGCTGCGCAAATACGTTTTGACATAAAGTATTGAAGCGACCACCGTTTTATTCCCTAGGGTTTCTGAAAAAAAAAAAATGTTTGGGGGTTCTAAGTAATTTTCTAGCAAAAAAAAAAATTATTTTAACTTGTAAACAACAGATCCCAAAAAGAGGCTTGGTCCTTAAGTGGTTAATTTGCTGGGATTTCCCCTCACTTTCTGGCTATGGTTCAAGAAAATCTCTGCAATAGGACACAGATTGCAAAAAAAAAAAAAATCTGAAAGGGGTATAAACCTCCCTATCCAAAATGAAAAACAAAGTTTTATCTATAGTTCTACTTTAAAGTGGTGTTCCAGCCGCAAAAAAAATATTTTTTTAAAAGTCAGCAGCTACAAATGCTGTAGCTGCTGACTTTTAATAAGGACACTTACCTGTCCAGGGAGCCCGCGATGTCGCCCCCCCCCCCAGGCCGATCCGTCTATCAGATTGGGTGCAGGCGCCGCCATTCCAACTATAGGAAACCGGCAGTAGAGCCTTGCGGCTTCACTGACGGTTTCTGACTGCGCATGTGCGAGTCGTGCGGTGCTTTGTGAATGACCAGCTTATCTTCTGGGACACACACAGGTGCCAGAAGATAATGGGGGGGCTCGCTACAGAAGAGGATGCGACGTCCTCGGCTGCAGCCCGGAAAGTACTCTTAGTACTTCCAAAAAAGGTACTAGAGAAAGGAAAAAAAAATGTAAATATCCAAAAACGAGGGGTGGAGAGGTGGTCTTTTGTTTAAGACCACCTCTCAAAATTGGGTGGAACTCCCCTTTAAGTGCTTGTTTAGGTCTAGGGAAGAGTAAATGCAGTTTTCTTTGTCCCCCAGATCTAAGCAGGAAAAGGAGTCCCCGCTGTCAGAATTCAATAGCTCAGCAGGAGAGATCCCTGCATCCACATCACTTGTGTTGATGCAGGGATCTGTCACTAAACCCAGCTTCACCACTGCCACCTACAGGGCACTTTCACCCCCTTCCTGCCCAGGCCAATTTTCAGCTTTCAGCGCTGTCACACTTTGAATGACAATAGCGCAGTCATGCAAAACTGCACCCATATGAAATTTTTATACTTTTCTTCACACAAATAGAGCTTTATTTTGGTGGTATTTAACCATCACTGGGTTTTTTAGTTTTTGCTAAATAAAAAAAAAAAAAAAAAAACGTTTTTCATAGTTTGTTATAAAATTTTCCAGATATTTTTTCTTCTTCACTGATGTGTGCTGATGAGGCTGCACTGATAGGTGACACTGATGAAGAGGCACTAGTGGGCAATGATTGGCAGCACTGCACTGATAATCAGGACAATGATTATCCGTGTAAATGTCCCTTTCACACAAGCTGGTTATCAGCTCAGCTCTCCTGTCAGCATGAGGAAAGGAATGCTGATAACCGGCTTGTGTACTACATCATGATCAGCTGTGATTGGACACAGCTGATCACATAGTAAAGGGCTGCTGTGATTGACTCTTTACCCCGATCTGTGACCAGCTGTGTCCTAAAGACAAAGAGATCACAGAGCGCGTGGACAGCATGATCATGGAAGGATGTCCATGGAAGCCTTCCCTGCAATGTAAGCCTGCACTGTAGCCGTCTTTCAGCTATAGCGCGGGTGGGAAGAGGTTAAGGATCACCACACATGCTGCAATCTGATTGTACTATCTTCTTTAGATCTACCAACAGTGATGCAGCGCTAGGACCTGCCTGAATAGATACACTTTGATCGGATAGTTCAGGCAGGCCCTTGTATCACATAGTTTGAGGATCTTAGGTTTATTGTACAGTAATTGTATAGTCAGATTGTAACAAGTATGGTGAACCTCAGGCTGGCCATACATGGAAAAAATGTCTTTCCTGCAACCAGTGTTGATGTGGGAATCCCTCCTGCTGGCCCATTGACAGTGAATATTGCTAGTAGTTATAGCAATAATCGCAGGTAAAACCCGACATGCTGGTTGCCCCCAAATCGATCAATCAACTTGGTCCATTCAGCCTGCCCATACATGGATCGAATCTTGTCTAGTTTCTGCTGAACCGGCTGAGATTGGAACCCTTCATGGCCTGCCTAATGCTCACTACACATGTTGCTGTGCAATCTGATTGTTCAATCTTCTTCAGATCTACCAACAATGATGTAATGCAAGGGACTGCCTGATTGGGGACAATGTGATTGGATAAGTCAGGAGGTAGGCTCTCATAGCACATACTTTTGATACACTAAGTTGATTGTGCAGACAGCCATCCCTTGTGCTGATGTGGGCTCACTTTTAGGGACGGATGGAGAGTTGCTTTCCCCTCTCTAGAAGAGATGATGTCAACAACAAAGGGAGGAGTCAAAGAGGGGCGGTCCTCTCTGTACATGGCAGGGGGTGTGGTCAGAGTGAACTCGGCCACGCCCCTCTTCCCCTCAAACCGTGCAGTCCCCGCCCCCCGGGAGGAGGGACTAGAAGTCGGAGCCCAGTGGGAGTGTGTGTACGGCGGCGGCGGAGCCCGGACTCGGTCGGTGTGGACGTGTTGATGTGAGGAAGGTAGGTGCCTGTTGTTTATCCCGGTCGGACGGAGTGCCGAGCACATCGATGTGTGGAGGAGCGCCGATGTGGTGTGTAGTGGAGGGGGCGGGCATTGTGTGGGATTAGAGCTCCCCCTGTGTACACCATGGTCGGGGGGACCGGCGGCCCCGGAGACTGAGGGGGCCGTGTAGTCGGTGGGCCGGATCTCCCCCCCGCTGTCAATGACCTTCCATGCCGGCTGTGTCAGGTGCGGGCTCGGTGCCCCCTTTATTGGTTATATAATGACAGGAGCGCCTCTCTACATCTCATGGGACCGCCGACCTCCACCCCTCGCCGGTGTGTGTGCGGGGAGAGGGGTGTCCCTGTGTACGGGCTCCGCTATGCAGCAGCTGTTTACATGGAGCTCTCCGTGTTCCCTTCTCCAGCCCGTCCTCCCCTCACTGAGAGACACACAGCGCTCCCAGCGTACTCTACTTAATGAATCAGACCGCCTACGTGCCTCGGCTTCATACCCTCCGACCCCGCCCCTGACACCTATCTATTGGCTGTCAGCTCAGTCCGCCCCTGTTCTTCTCTGATTGGTTTCGTCAGAGGCTGCGGAACGCCCACCGTGTCTGGGGCTTCCGTGTGGGGCGGAGCCTGACGTTACCAAGGGGTGGAAATTAGCTTTGGTACCGCCTTGTTGCCTCTACTTAGAAACGGAAGAGCGTGAGAAAAGGCCGCCTCCTGATTGGCTGGTGTCAAGTAAAGCCGCCCCCGCCTGCAGCCGAACCCGGAAATGTAGTGATGGGATTCTCGGGGATCTTGAGAGAGGCCTGTGCTTGGTAAACGGGGCGGTGCTAAGAACAAAGAGGCAGCGCTAGTGATCGCCTTCTGCTGAGCTCCGTCATTTGTGGGCTCCGGCCTGTGTCTGCCCCTCTAAGCCGTACATTCCATCCTATGCTGCACGAGTCACTATGTACTAGGCGGTCCCACAGGCCTAGAAATGGGGGAGAGCTTCCTATACACACACCGATCTGTCCCGTATCTAACACACAGCTGTCGTCACATGCAGTCTCCTGCTTTAGCCTGTCTCATTCCACAGGGTTCCTCCTGAGGTCGCTGGGGGTCCTGGAGCCGAAGGCTCATCCACCTCCATCTATTGGTGCCTGCATACATCCGGGTCAGAGACGTTTGCACGAACCCATCATAAAAGCTGAAGGGGGCACCACCGATGTACAAGATCATTCTCCCCACTGCTCCCCCATGTGAGGATCAATCCCCCCACTGCCCTCCAACCCCAACATGTAAGGATCATCCCCCCACCATAAGTAAGGATTATTCCTCCAACCCCCCCCCCCCATGTGAGGATCAATCCCCCCACTGCCCTCCAACCCCAACATGTAAGGATCATCCCCCCACCATAAGTAAGGATCATTCCTCCAACCCCCCCATGTGAGGATCAATCCCCCCCCACTGCCCTCCAACCCCCTCATATAAGGATCACCCCCCACTGCCCTCCAACCCCAACATGTAAGGATCACCCCCACCCATAAGTAAGGATTATTCCTCCAACCCCCCCCCCCCCCCATGTGAGGATCAATCCCCTCCAACCCCCCCCCCCCCCTCCATGTAAGGATCATTGCTCCAACCCCCCATGTGAGGATCAATCCCCCCACGCTGCCCTCCAACCCCAACATTTAAGGATCACCCCCCCCCATAAGTAAGGATCATTCCTCCAACCCCCCCATGTGAGGATCAATCCCCCCACTTCCCTCCAACCCCAACATGTAAGGATCATTCCTTCAACCCCCCACTGCCCTCCAACCCCCTCATATAAGGATCACCCCCCCATAAGTAAGGATCATTCCTCCAACCCCCCCCATGTAAGGATCGCTCTTGCCACCGCGCCCCCCCCCCCTCAAATGTGTAAGAATCACTGCTCCCACTGCCCTCCAACCCCCCCATGTAAGGATCGCCCTTCCCACCGCCCCCCCATGTAAGAATCATTCCTCCCACAGCCATCCACCCCCTCCCCCATGTAGGGATCGCCCTTCCCATCCCCCAAATGTAAGAATCATTCCCCCCACTGCCCTCCAATCCCCCCCATTCGTTGTACTCACTGCCCCCCCCCCCCCCCCCATGTAATTAGCATTCTCCCCACAGACCCTCAATCTAAGAAGCATGCATTATCAATGTCTACCCCATGGGCACAGCAAGTAGTCAGCAGACACAGATGAAGAGACAGACATGTGTGGTTGGAATGGATGCAGAGGAGCGCACATCGCTGGAAGTGTGTATGCCGGGCATACTTGCACATTATGACAGATGTTGGGAGACCCCCACACATGTTTAGCTTCTGCTAAGTTTCTGGTAGGGGTGTACCAATATATTGGCTGAAAATAGGGTTATGGGCGTTTTGCAGATAGAAAAAAAAAGTGCCAATAGTGGCATGCTGCATCCCTTTGACATCAGTGCAAAAATGCATCTATTGACTTCAATGCAAAATTTGGTACACCACTATTTTCTGGTCATGATTGCACTCTTATTATAACAGAACTCCAGGAACTGTCATTGAAAAGAGACAGACACGTTTAGTGTGTTCATTCTGAACTCCAGGGAAATACAAAGTTACCCTTTCAGTGCCCCTGAAGAAGAAACCCCACTACAAGGGGAATGATTCATTTTTTCTCCAGAGTTTGGATCCCAAATCCCAAAGGAAGCTGCCATCTTAGTCTTGGTTTGATGTTCAATTGCCATGGTGCTTCACTTGTGATCAGTTCTGGCACCACCCATTTTATGGCTTGACGGTTCAGATGACACCATAAGAAATGGTGACTTATCATGCTGTCAATGTGACAATTTGTGGAAACCATTAAATTGATGGAATTAGTTCCACTTAAAAATCGAAATGATTGATGGCATTTTGCACATCATTGAAGAAGTTTGTGCTGGAATATGCATAATATATACCACTGAGATGGCTCTAGTATGGTTGGCATAAAATCCGAGCAAAACTAAAGTTAAAATCGCTGCATCTGACAACATTACTCTTGTCTATGTCTGGGCTCCTATAGAGGAATGCATCATATAAGGTCCGTCTCCTAGAGAGGAATATATAATAAGGTCAGTCCTGTGTCTGGGCTCCTATAGAGGAATGCATCATATAAGGTCAGGCTCTCAGGAATACATAATATAAGGTTAGGCTCTTTTAGAGGTATCGAGGACAGGCTCATAGAGAAGGACATGCTCCTATAGATGAATATAGATAAGGTTAGGCCCCTATAGAAAAATATATAAGGCCAAACTCATACATACACATAATGGTCAGGCTCCTATAGAGGAATATATAAGGTCAGGCTCCTATAGAGGAATATATAAGGTCAGGCTCCTATAGAGGAATATATAAGGTCAGGCTCCTATAGAGGAATATATAAGGTCAGACTCCTATAGAGGAATATATAAGGTCAGGCTCCTATAGAGGAATGCATCATATAAGGTCAGGCTCTCAGGAATACATAATATAAGGTTAGGCTCTTTTAGAGGTATCGAGGACAGGCTCATAGAGAAGGACATGCTCCTATAGATGAATATAGATAAGGTTAGGCCCCTATAGAAAAATATATAAGGCCAAACTCATACATACACATAATGGTCAGGCTCCTATAGAGGAATATATAAGGTCAGGCTCCTATAGAGGAATATATAAGGTCAGGCTCCTATAGAGGAATATATAAGGTCAGGCTCCTATAGAGGAATATATAAGGTCAGACTCCTATAGAGGAATATATAAGGTCAGGCTCCTATAGAGGAATATATAAGGTCAGACTCCTATAGAGGAATATATAAGGTCAGACTCCTATAGAGGAATATATAATGTCAGGCTTCTATAGAGGAATGACAGGCGGCAGCTGCTGCGGTTTCCTCGCTCTCTGATAGGTCGGTGTCCCCAGATCACCCTGCTGTGCTCCTCCTCCCCCCTATGGACAGAGAGCAGTGTGATGGCCCGCTGAGCCCCTTATGGACACGTTGTATAGCCGGTGTCTGCGCCCAGCACACGGCTCCCTCTCCGTTGCAAATCTCTGGCTCCATCCTCCTCTAAACAAACAGGGTACAGAGGGGTGTGTCTGTGTGTGGGGGGCGTGACTTCCATATTCCGTTTCCTCACATTAGTGCTTCACGCCCAGTTCGCTCCCCTGCCAACCAATAGTATTATCCATGGGCGGGGTCACCGTTTAGGATTGACGGAGACTTGTGGGCTGGCTCTCGAGTTTCAGTCCATTGACGGCCATTTTCCGCTTGCTCCTGCTTGCGAGGGAGGGCGTGGCCTCTTGGTCCGCCCCCTTGACTCCGCCCAGCCGTTCTAGCACGGTATCCTATTGGATGCCCGCTTTGATGGGCGTATGCCTTCGGCGAATAAGCTGTCGCGTACGGTGGCGCCCAGTGCTGGGTGTTGGAGGCGGGATTTCTCCGGTGACAGAGAGGAGCGGGCAGCCGGATTACCGGGAAGGGGGGGACCGGAACCGAGCACATTTCACCAGAGGAAGGTAGGAGGGGGGTGTAGCGGGACTCCTGAGAGCAAGTTGAGGCTGGGTGTAGCAATGTGGAGGACTCGTGGGGTCTGCAAGGTGGCACATTACACGGCGGGGAAAGGCGGCTCTCCTGTTGTGGGCAGTGGACCGAGCCCCCCGGTGTGGAGGGGAGGAATACAAAGCCGATCCATGGAGGGGGGGTGAGGGTGAGGTAAGCTCAGGCCAGCCGGACAGGCTCGGGGATGCCAATTGTCCTGGCAGAGCGGCGGAGAGGGGGAGGAGCTCGGCGGTGTCACATGGTCACAGCACAGGGAGTCTGACCAGCGGTGCCGGGGGGTCACGTGGTGCTGTGCCGTACCATGTGGTCACAGCCCCCCCATCCATCATATGTGGGGGGGGGGGGGGGGGCACTGACTATAGCAGGCGATGATTCCCCTGGACCGGGGATATGGCTGTCCTCCGCTCACCCTCTGGAATGATTGTGATACTTTGTGTTGAGCTGTGTGCAGGTGGAGGATGTGCTGATAATCTGTACACACTGTAACCGGGGATTGGCAACAATGTAGTGAGCTGCCTGTGTTGTCATCACTGTGACTTCCCCTGCCTGTGCAATGCTTCATCCATCCTGTAAACAATCCACTCCACCTATTATACAGCCAAGCTGCACTGCAATAACATATTGTGGGGGAGTGACTGTGCACAGCAACCAATCGGCTTCTAGCTTTCATTTCCAAATCCACACTGAACAAGCTTTTTATGTAAAAAAGACCAATATACTTACCTGTTGTGTGTTGTGGTCCTCCTCTTCTTGGGGCTCCTACCAGTGCTCTGAGCCCCTCCCCCTTCCCGAGTGCCCCCATAGCAAGCCGCTTGCTGTGGGGGCACCTGAGCGCGCTTGCTCTTGAGCCGACTCTCTACATCCATAAGACACGGATCTCAACTCAGCCCCATCCCTCATGATCCTGCCTCACTGGTTGTGATTCACAACAGCGGGAGCCAATGGTGCCTGCATGCCAGCTATTCAGGAAGGGGAGAGCCTAAAGTCTCGTGCACATCACTGGATCAAGATCGGGCTCAGGAAAGTATTGGGGGGGCTACATACCGAAGGTATTGTATGTGGATGGGAGAGTGCACATCCGCAGCTGGGACTAGTCAGGGACTGACCACAGGGGGCCCAGCTGAAGTGCAGAATAAGGTTAATATTGCTCAGGGACTTGCCAGAGTTCATTTAGTGGGTAGCTCTGCTGGCCATCTCCCACCCAGCATCCCATGATTAAAAAAAAAAAAATCAAAGAAGCTGGATGGAAAATTGTTGGCTGAACAGCACAGGTATCCAATCAGAAGCAGCCGCTTCTGGTGTGTGGTATTTTGACAGTAGCTAGGGAAATACAGGAGCTGCAGTGGGAGAGTCTCCCATCCATACTGTATAGTGTGGAAGAAGGAATTCATTCCATTTTTATCTTGTCAGCAAAATTGACAGAAGTATAGCTAGATTTGGTGTCAAGGATTACATATATAGAGAGATAGAAATTGCTCACTGCTCAAGAAGCCCCCTCAGTAAACCCCGGAGGAACCCTAAACTTCTATTGGACTCTGGTTGAGAAATGTACATGGCAGCTTGTTTGACATACAGAGCCTGTTCAATGCAAATATAAAGTTCAGTCCTTTCTGAGTTCCCTATCCCTAGCTCTCTCTACATCTGGTGTTGGAGTATTCTTGCACTATGCTTGCGGTCAGTATCCCTGTTGTATTATACTAGTCCTGCCTATGTGTGGTCTGTATTCCTCTTGTACTATACTAGTCCTGCCTATGTGTGGACTGTATTCCTGTGGTACTTTACTAGCCCTGGCTATGTGTGGTCAGTATTCCTGTGGTACTATACTAGTCCTGCCTATGTGTGGACCATATTTCTCTTGTACTATACTAGTCCTGCCTATGTGTGGTCTGTATCCCTGTTGTATTATACTAGATCTGCCTATGTGTGGTCAGTATTCCTCTTGTACTATACTAGTCCTGCCTATGTGTGGTCAGTATTCCTCTTGTACTATACTAGTCCTGCCTATGTGTGGTCAGTATTCCTCTTGTACTATACTAGTCCTGCCTATGTGTGGTCTGTATTCCTGTGGTACTATACTAGTCCTGCCTATGTGTGGTCTGTATTCCTGTGGTACTATACTAGTCCTGCCTATGTGTGGTCCGTATTCCTGTTGTATTATACGAGACCTGCCTATGTGTGGTCCGTATTCCTCTTGTACTATACTAGTCCTGCCTGTGTGCTGTCAGTATTCCTGTAGTATTATACCAGTCCTGACTATGTGGTCAGTGTTTGTTGTACTGGACTAGTCCTAAACGTGTGGTACATTTTCTGGTTCTTCCTGTTGAACACAAACTCTGCGTCGCATGCACTCGGGAACACATGGCTTCCTAGACAGGAAGTAAACAATGACAGTGTACGGTAAGGGTCACTGTAGTCTGATCATTCTCTGCACTTCAACCTCTTATTGGCAGCGTGCTCAAATCAATGTATTGTAAATGATATGATTGTCAGCCAGTAGTCAAATCTTTAAGTAGCTTGAGGCTAAAATTGTCTATGTAGTACTGCCTAGAACTAGTGATAGGAAGCCAACAGATCTCTAGCTGCACGGGGAATAGTAAGCTCAGCATACCTTGTAAGCAAGGTGCCTAATGTTATACATTCATTTGCTGCCAGTTTTTTCTAGGCCTTCTACATTGACCGGAGCTCTCCCCGCTGCCTGGCTCTACTATAAACAGACAATATGGGCCCTTAACAATACATAAAAACAATAGTGGTACAGTAGCCCTGTAATAGTTTTCTGCAAAATTTGTTTTTTTGCATGACATATATATATAACAGCATATGAAACAGAAAAAATGTTTTGAGGACCTCTGATAAACTGGTTGTAGATTTAGATCAGGGGTATCCAAACTTTCTAAACAATGAACCAGTTTACTGCCCTTCAGACAATAGGGGGGCCTGGCTGTGGCTATTGGGGGTAGAAAACACCCCAGAGTCAATGTAAATAATGCTTCAGGCATAGTGGTCAGTAGCAGTAAAAAATAATTACATGGTGCCTGTGGCCAGTAGGAGGAGAAATGGTGCCCCATCATTGGTGTCATTGGGAGGAATAGTACCCCATGGTTGGTTTTGGTAAGAGGAATTGTGCCCCATTCTTGGTGTCAGTGGGAGGAATTATGCCTCACTGTTGCTGTCAGTAGAAGGAATGGTGGCTTCATTGTTGATGTTAGTGGGATGACTAGTGTGTCGTATCAGTGAGAGGAATGGTGCCACAAGGGCCAGATAAAGGCAAGCAAAGGGCTGCTTCCGGCTAACGGGCTGCAGTTTGGAGACCAAGGATTTAAAAGATGACCTGCATGATGCAGTGAACCTAGCATTCCAAACCTGGTTGCAGTGTGGACATTTAATATAATCCTCATATCTATACTATAAGGACAATCTAAAAGTTCTCAAATGCTCCTCTAATATTCTAGGATAACTTCTTGAGTTATTAAAAGGTGTTTGTTTCCCACTCCTTTTAACTGTATTAAAAAAAAAAAAAAAAAAAAAAAAAAAAAAATGCATAGGCAGAAACTGTCATTCTCTGCCTTCATTTTTGGGGCAGTCAGCGCACTTCTGGTGGAGCTGATCAGCATAAGACTAGGGCCATAAAGGTGAAAATCTATGCTGCATTAACTTTAACTACTTGTTGTCCATCTCATCAGTAGCACAGTATTTTCAGTGCTATGCAAATCAGGTTACTGCCAACAAGCGACAAACCATCTCCATAGCACGTAATTTTTTTATTGCTCATGTAACCCTAGCCCTGATGCTCTAGAGTTAGAATGAGACCCAGAGAATGGCAGCATTAATCTAGAACGTCACATGGCACTATTCTGCATAATGATAAATTCTTGTGTAATGTTTTTCCAAACCTCAGTGCCCATTCTGCTGGGGATTCCTTGTTCTATGGCAGTCTGACTTCCCATCTCATAGTGTCTACATAGCTCCAGGGCCAGCAGCACTTTACAGATTGGATGGAATGCCACCAAAGATCTTTTTATCTGCCTGTAGGGGTGGAATTCCTCACTCATCACCAATGTAGGAAGACTCTTCTCCACTGATGTAAGGGAGTATGCCCAAGTTTCATCTCTGGCCTTTATTATTACTTTTTAGTTTACTTTTGTGATGATTACTGATTATTTTGTGATAACTTAATGACTTAGAGCATTTTGTTGTTGGAATATTACCAATACCTAGAATTTTAGTAGTGTCAAAAACTCTGTGTGCCATAATCTTTTATTTTTAGATCTATAACTTGATGACATACTATGAGCTGTAGATATATTAGCAGAGGTTACCTAAGACCCCAAAATCAATTCAAGGATTCCTCTAGTCTAGAGCAGGGCTTGACAAATTTGCTTTTAGTCTAGGAGCTAGCTAAAAAAGTTAGGAGCCATTTTTTTTTCTTTGCCTGGAGGAACGTTATTTTTGGGGACAAAGGTGATGGGTCTTGGATTTGCACATGGAGAGGATTGGAACTGGGCATCAAGAGCATTTGGCTTGTGCAGATGGTGGGTATGTTCTGATGTGGCATGCCACGTGTTTTGTGCAGTATGTCCACTTGTCCAGGTTTTTTTTTTACACTTCTGTTCAGAGTGTGAAATGGCAGAATGAGATAGACTATAAGTTCCTTGTGCTTGCCCTGCTGGTCACATGGGGTGGGTGGGCAGTTGTGAGTAGTTCATGGCTTTTATTTTAATTGATTCGTTTAGGGGTTAGGTGGCTGTCTCATTCAGTTGCGGTGCTGCTTTCTCACTGGCTGGCTTTGCAGGATGCATGTCCCTTTGGGGCTCTCGGTGTGGGGATGTACATGGAGGTGGGGCGCAATTTGCAAGGATTGGCTTATGTGGGGGGGGGGCTTTTCACGTGGCAGATCTGCTGGGGGAGAGGACGGAGAGTTCTCAGGGGAGCCAGTGTATGGAGAAGAGGAAAGGGAGTTGCTCGCATGTGGTGCTGACGGTGGGTGGGCTGGTTGGTGCCCGGGCACCGGGATGCGATTTGTCAAGCCCTGCTCTAGAGTAAATCTGTTCTAATTTGCCAAGGTACGTTTATAAATGTCCTTGTATTCAAGGAGTTCAAGCATGCCCATGGATGCTGCTGCAAAAATGTTGTTTTTTTTTACATTCGACTACATGCTTTCAGGTAAAAATAATTTGGGCAGTTCTAGAGCCATCTTATCTCTTTTACAGGGCTCCAAAGGTACTGCCGGTGACAGTGACCACAGTGGTTTTCAGTTCACCCAGTGAGACTGGGACCATTGGAAACTACTGTAACATTTTAGAGCAGGAGGAACCCAGGCAGCATTCATTCTCCCTTGGGTTATGAGCCTGGAAGCTACGTGTATTATGTCCCTTTTGGGTTCAGAGCTTTCATTCCCTGGCTACTGTAGCTAAGCAGCTGCTAATCATGCAGAATGTGCTTGATTAGCTGCAGTGGAGAACAGGGGAGACATTGGTTTTCTGGGCTGCATGAGAGCTGAGGGGAGGAGAAGCAGCAGTACACTGAGCTGCCCAGTGAATGGCTATGCGGCGTGTCAGGACAAGACTGATCATTGGAGGAGAGCAGGTTGATTCCCAGCATAGTTAGAGAACTGACCATGGTATTCCCTCCTGCTTAGTGTGGTCAATTCTTAATAGGGAAACAGAGGAGCCGGCAGGAACACCAGGGATTTCGCACAAAGGAAGCAATACAAAGAGAACAGGAGACTTTCACATACAAGTACATTGTACAGCAGGTACATATCGGGAATATGAAGTGCTGGGGTAACAAAAGCTTTGGGGGGGGGGTAAAATTCTGCAAAATTGTTATATACTGTATATAGTTTTTTTTTTTTTTTTTTTTTCTTTTCCTTGATAAGCACCCCCCCCAACACACAAGGTGTGCAAATAAAATGTGGCAAAGAAAAAAAAAATTGTAGCTGCAGTCATTTTTATTTTACAGGGCCTTTTGCTTTCAGAAAATATATAATTGTTTGAGGGTTTAAGGTAAGATACAGGGAAAAAATGCAGATTTTAACATGTGCAAAAAATAAAAACCTTGCCCCAGGAAGAAAGTGGTTAAAGTATATCTTTCTGTAGAGAGATTCAAGGCCTGGCACTGCTGACCATAATAAAATGCTGGTTGCCTGGAGGTTTTGAGGTTATATTGACTTTAATACTTAGTCATGCTTGTTCTGGGTCACTATCAGGAAAGGCAGAACCAGATCCGAAGTACTTTACATACCTGTTCTAGGTCAGCCATTTAAAGTGTTGACTGTGTGACTGCCAGGCAGTTAGCATATTTAGATTGAAAGGTCAGCAATGACCGCCTCAATGTTGATCTTGGGAAAGGCTTCCTGTAGACCAACTTCACACATTTGTGGTGTGTTACTGCACCTGTTTTATTGTGCACTGAATTAAAGTGATTGTAAAGGTAGAAGGTTTTACACATTAAAGAGGAACTGCAGTCTGCTCACATAGTTTTGTAATAAAAACATCTTTGCCATTCTGAAGCTTCCCTCCAACACTTTACATATTATTTTATATATACTGTGATTCTGTACTTGCCAAATATGCTGCAGAAATCTCCCTCTGCTGAGTCTGGCTGCAACCATTTTAACTGTGGGCAGCTGAAGCTGTTACCTGTTCACTTCCTGGATTTACACAGATACACACCTCCAGCTCTGCAGCTCTCATTGGCCCTCTTATGACTCATCCCCCTCCCTTCCTGGCAAACTCTCAAGAGTGAAAGAGCTGCACACGATGTCATAAGCCTAGGCTTTTTACCAGACAAACAGGAAGTGGGCTGTATAAGGTATGTACTGGCAGAAAAAAAAAATGTTTTACTATCCAAAGTTAAAACAACAAGGGCAGAAGATATAATAGATGGAAAGATGAAAAAATGACTGAGGGTCTGCTTTTACCACTTCAGCCCTGGAAGAATTTACCCCCTTCCTGACCAGAGCACTTTTTGCGATTTGGCACTGCGTCGCTTTAACTGACAGTTGCGCGATCGTGCAACGTTGTACCCAAAGAAAATTTACGTACTTTTTTTTCCACAAACAGAGCTGTCTTTTGGTGGTATTTGATCGCCTCTGCGTTTTTTATTTTTTGCGCTATGTCCGATATGTATTCTTCTACATATTTTTGTTAAAAAAAATCGCAATAAGCGTATATTGATTGCTTTGCGCAAAAGTTATAGCGTCTACAAAATAGGGGATAGATTTATAGCATTTTTAGTAATTTTTTTTTTTTTTTTTTACTAGTAATGGCGGTGATCTGCAATTTTTATCGTGACTGTGACATTATGGTGGAATTTTTTGACACGTTTTTGGAACCATTGGCATTAATACAGCGATCAGTGCGATTTAAAAATGCATTGATTACTGTAAAAATGGCAGTGAAGGGGTTACCACTAGGGGGTGGGGAAGGGGTTAACTGTTCCCTGGGAGGTGATTCTAACTGAAGGGGGAGGGACTAACTACAGGAAGTCACAGAGCATGATTCCTAGCTAATAGGAACACACGATGTGTCACGCCTGTCAGAACAGGGAAGTGTGTGTTTACACACACTCGTTCCTGTTCTTTGTCTCCTGGTCACGATCGCTTGTGGCCGGTGGTCATCGAGACAGTCGGCCACGAGCATTGGCACCCCGCTTTGCAGCGCGCGCCTGCTATCCGGACCCCATGAGACCACGTACAGTAACGTGGTTTCGCGCAGGGGAGCCAACCTGCCGCAGTGAAACTGCGGCGGCTGGTCCGGAAACGGTTAATGTAAAAAACTTTGTGTGCAACATCTCCTTCCTTTTTTTATATGGGTACAGCATTGCATGACTGCGCAAAAGTCAAAGTGTGACCGCAGTGAAAGCTGAACATTTGCCTTGGCAGGAAAGGGGTGAAAGTGTCCAGTATTGAAGTGGTTAAAAGGCATATATGGGGAAAAGTGTTTTAGTTTTGGATAGAGTAGGGAAGGGCAGGTTTCCTTTCACTTTCAGTCTGAGAAGCAACAGAAAGTGTTGCTGAGAATTCCCCGGTTTAGACAGTTGTTGCCAAAAGATTTTGGATTTCCCATCACGATCTGTCTGTCGCAGTGGTCCTCAGGGCAAATAGAGGGTTCTAACCCTTCCACATTATCCAAAACGTCATGCACTTTTAAATCTGTCTTCTAAATGTGTTGTGATATTTGAGGAGGAATTACTTCAGTGCCTGTAGCTATAGAGGAGAGGTCAGTGATGGCTTGTCGAAAGATTTGCCCCCTTAATAACTATCGCATTTTTTGTGATGCAGCACTGCGTCGCTTTAACTGGCAATTGTGCAGTCGTGCAACGTTTTACCCAAACAAAGCTTTCTTTTGGTCATATTTGATCACCTCTGCGGTTTTTATTTTTTGCGCCATAAAAAAAAGACCGACAATTTTGGGGAAAAAAATATATATTTTGTACTTTTTGCTATCATACATATATACAAACAAAATCTAAAAAAACTAATTTATTCATCAGTTTAGGCCGATATATATTCTTCTACATATTCTTAGTAAAAATCTCAATAGGCATATATTGATTGGTTTGCGCAAAAAGTTATCGCGTCTACAAACTCTGGGATTTAGAGACTTTATTTTTTTTTGTTTTTACCAGTAATGGCGGCGATCTGCGTGGGTTTTTTTTTCTTTTTTCAGGGCTGCGACATTGCGGCGAACAAATCTGACCCAAAATTACACTTTTTGGGGACCAGTGACATTATTACATTGATCAGTGCTATAAAAATTCACTGATCAATGTAAAAATTACACTGGCAGGGAATGGGTTAAGTGTTCCCTCAGTGTGTTCTAACTATAAGGGGGGGGGGGATGGGCTTACTGAAACATGACAGAGATCACTGTTCCCGATCACCGGGAACAATAGATTTGTCATGTCACTAGATAGAATGGGGAAAGGCAGTTCCCCTTTCTGCCTCTACTCACCCCAATCGCGGGCCGCCGGCGGCATGCCCGCACCCGCTATCCTGCTTTTACAGAGGGACATGCAGGTATGCCCATTTGCACACCAGTGCCACTCTGCCGACGTATATCAGCGTGAGCCGGTCGGCAAGTGGTTAAAGGGGTTGTAAAGTCAGAACCTTAATGCATTCTATGCATTAAGATAAAAAGCCTTCTGTGTGCATGCGTCTCGAGGCTCCCTCTCTCCTAATTGGCTCAGATATAGCCAAGGAGCCAATGGCTCCTGCTGCTGTCAATCAGAGCCAGTGATGAGGAGCAGGGGGTGAAGCTGAGCCCCAGTCTGTATGTCTTTTGGACACACAGTGCAGGGCTTGGGGGTGAGCATGCATGATTATAGCGCTGAATGGAACCGACAACGAGCTACACTGTCCACACCATCCTCATGGCACTTCTCACACAGCTCCACATCCCAGGCCCGGGAAGACACCACTACCATCGGCGATAACGATCCAGGACAGGCACAACAATCCAGACGGAGCTCTGAGCTGCTGCTGTCTGGACCAGTCACAGCTTTCCAAGCCAAAAGCAGAGGAAGTGAGAGATGCAGGTAGCCCAGTTGCCCGACGCCTTGCCTGGCTGACAGCTGCTGAGGCCAATTGCAGACGAGAATCCCACAGCCCGTCCAATCAGCACTCAGAATACAGCAGCGGTTCTTGCTTGTGAGAGGAAAAAAAATAGTTGGCCAGTAGGGTCAAATGGGTAGGAACTTGACGGGAGATTAAAGGCATGCGTCGCGGCATCATTTGGCAACTTCTGCGCACTTCAAAAAAGAGGGGAGAGAACAAGGGGGTGGGACTTTATGAGGCACGTGGTAGCCAAACAATAAATGGTGGACATTATAGAATCTTGTTATTTTGTATTTATATTTTAATTGTTTGCCACTAGATACAATTAAGTAAAGCAGGTACAACATGTAACAATGGTACAATGGTAATACAGTGTAAATAACATCATACAGTCAGTATCACGTGATATAGCAAACAAGATTCTTCGTAGTGCACCAGAATATAGTTGGATAAAGCATAATAATACTTGCAGAGTCTATAACCTCGTTGGTCCAAAAAGAAGGGGTATAAAGGTAAACTTGGTATCCAGGTAATGTGTATTGTAATCATGGTGTATGGCAGCTCTACGCGTTTCGTGGCTAGAAGGCCACTCGTCAGGAGCAAGCACAAGATGTGCCTATGGGTAAGAAAGATTAGCTAGTTGGTAGGATATATGCAAGGTTTTGCAATGATGGGGTAACAAACCCCTAACCTAAAGGTCTAATGACTTACTGAGGTTCGTGTGTTGGCTGTGTGATGCCGGGCACCAAGGGCCGTTCGAACAAGTGCTCCCAACCGGCAGACATCTCGCCCAAAGGCCCCCCCCCCAAGCGTCAACCAGGGCAGGCAATGGAACACCGGGCAACCTAAGTGTGGGTAAGAAGAGAGAGTGGACCATTGTGAGACTGTGTGCAGAGGGAAAGTATGAAGAAGATAGATGAGAAGACCCAGATTGGAGAAACTGAGTGGAGGATGACAGCCATAGGGCTGACATAAAGTGAATGCGAGAAGAGAGGAGTTGGAAAATAGAATGACCCACCAATGGGACCAGGACGGTGCAGTGAAAGGCAAGGAAGGGATTCGCAATTGGCTGATACCTGTGATGAGAAAATCTAGTGACAAAAGGAAGGAATCCTGGACTACCGTGGATGTGTGGAGGAGCCCTGAGTGCCAGAGCCGACCCGGGAGATGCCTATAAAGAGGCCGCAGCGATGACATCACACCAGCGCAGCAGGGGGAAGGGAAAGGAGGCGGGAAGGATCCGGTGATCAGCACCCGACCCAGCGCCACCATCCATCCCCCCAATCTGCTCGCAAGCGTGGCAACCGCTACCATGGACGCAACGGCGCCCTCAGAGCGCCAAACATCCAGTGTGGGGTGCGTGACATAGACGTGCAGTGGCGGTGCCCACGCCCCCCCAGGCATAGGGAGCCAGAGGTGGGAGGAGGTCTGTCAGACGCGTCACAGCTCCCGGACTGGGAGAACAACACGGGCGACAGACAGCCCAGCCTGGTTCACACAACCCCCATGGGCGGACCAGAGCAAAGCCAAAATACCTTGGGTAGGTGTGGAATAAAATTGTAAAAAATATAAAATTAAAGTGGTAATTGGTAATCAATATTAATAGGATAACTATAATTGGAAAGTTTGAATGGATCAAGGAAATTGTCATAGAATGACAATAGAAGTGACGTCGGCGGCGTCATCGCTGCGGCTTCTTTAAAGGCGTCTCCCAGGTCGGCTCTGACACTCAGGGCTCCTCCACACATCCACGGTAGTTCCTTCCTTCCTTCCTTCCTTCCTTCCTTCCTGGGTGGGTCATTCTATTTTTCAACTCCTCTCTTCTCGCATTCACTTTGTCAGCCCTATGGCTGTCATCCTTCACTCAGTTTCTCCAATCTGGGTCTTCTCATCTATCTTCTTGTTCGAACGGCCCTTGGTGCCCGGCATCACACAGCCAACACGCGAACCTCAGTAAGTCATTAGACTTTTAGGGTAGGGGTTTGTTACCCCATCGTTGCAAAACCTTGCATATATCCTACCAACTAGCTAATCTTTCTTACCCATAGACACATCTTGTCCTTGCTCCTGACGAGTGGCCCTCTAGCCACGAAACGCATAGAGCTGCCATACGCCATGATTACAATACACATTACCTGCATACCAAGTTTACCTTTATACCCCTTCTTTTTGGACCAACGAGGTCATAGACTCTGCAAGTATTATTATGCTTTACTGGTTTATCCAACTATATTCTGGTGCACTACGAAGAATCTTGTTTGCTATATCATGTGATACTGACTGTATGATGTTATTTATACTGTATTACCATTGTACCATTGTTACATGTTGTACCTGCTTTACTTAATTGTATCTAGTGGCAATCAATTAAAATATAAATACAAAATAACAATAAGATTCTATAATGTCCACCATTTATTTTTTGGCTACCACGTGCCTCATATAAAGTCCCACCCCCTTGTTCTCTTCCCTCCTTTTAGATGTATGAGATGGATGGAAATATGTGACCTTACCAGGCCACATTTTCATTTAAAGTCCCAAGGGATGGAACAGCTGGCCTTACCAGGTCACAGGTTCACCTAAAGTCCCTTAACCCCCCATTTTTTAATTCAGAACTTCTGCGCACTGGTAAGCTATGCTCACGCCTGGTGCCAACAGTGAATGGGCTGACCCAGGCGCCAGGACGCAATTTCTAGACGCAATGGCAACCTGGCGCCTGGGATTTGTCAAGCCTTGATCTAAATCAGACCACTTATCCTTGCTGATGCAATGGCATTCCTCTTGGGTGCTAGCACATTAGCTTGAATGGTCTTGTGTTGCATGTCCTGTGATCCTCTTCTATTTAAATTGAAGATTTGGTGTCTAAAGAATTATGTACCAGTGAACATAACACAGCATTTCTATCTCATGTACAACGGTTAGAATTCTTGAACGAATTCAATGAATTCACTTAAAGGTGTTGCATGAGTATTTCATATGTACTATTCCCAGCCAGCAGGTGGCTCATTGAAGCTTTTCCCTAAACTGATATTTAATGCTTTCCACCAGAGTCAGTGCAAAGTCTTTGCCAGCAGGATATCAAATCACACAGCTGAATGAGACGGAGGTCGCATCCCCCCCCCCTTTTATGAGATCTGGAAAATAAAGATATTACACAAAAAAAATGTAAAAAAGATTAGTATATAAACTTGACCAAAAGTACTTTAACCTAAATATGGACACACTTTCTTTGCTCCATTTTTGCCCGGAAGGTTTTTCCCATTTTTTGCTGTTTAGCACTGCACTACTTTAACTGGTAATTGCGTGGTACATGCAACACTGTATGCGAATGACGTTTTTCACACAAAACAAGCTTTTTTGGTGGTACTTGATCACCACTGGGGTTTTCTTTTTTTTTTATATAAACAAAGAACGAACATTTTTGGGAAAAATAAAATACAATATTTGTTTTTAGTTTCTGCTATAAAACATATCCAATAAAAAAAAATATGTTAAAATTCAAATTACTTCATAAATTTAGGCCAAGATGTATTCTGCTGCATGTAGCATCTACAAACGATGGTGTATGTGTATATATACTGGAATTCATTTTGTGTTCTACTAGTAATGACGGTGATCTGTGACTTATCGTGGGACTGTAATAGTGCTGTGGGCAATCTAACACTGGATGTGGGTTTAGTAACACTTTAACACCATAATATGTTGTTCGAGTTCTACTCCAGAAGTATTTAGTGAGTTTGGCAGTTCTAGACAAATGCCTAAACAGTGCATTACAATTTAACTAAACCCATTAGATCAGTGGTTCATAACTCCTGTCCTCAGGACCCACTAACAGGCCAGATTTTGAGTATTACCTTGGGGAGATGTAGACTAGAATAATGCAATCACTGAGTAGCAAATGATATCACCTGTGATGTATTTCAGTTATCTTGCAAACCTGGCCTGTTAGTTGGTCCTGAGGACAGGGGTTGAGAACCATTGCGTTCGATTTTCATTGACTAAAATGTACTGGAGATTTTAGTTCACTAAAACAATTCAGATGACCAAAATACGACTAAAACATAAATGGCATTTTAGTAAAAAGACTGACCAAAACTAAATCAGAGTTTGATGTAAAAATTAACACTGCTTTCATTCGCTCAGCCGATCAGCAGGTTTCGGCCATAAATCTTTGGCCGGGAACAACTGGTCGGCTTGTGCTGTAGCGAATGACAGCACAGCTGGAACGACATGCGCACGCACACCCCCAAGTGAAAATGCTGATCACTTATATACAGTATGTGAGGAGATGCACTGTAGCAGTAAAACTATAAGAGGCGCTCTGGAACTGGTTGAATATAAACACTGAATGTGGATTCATATACCTGTCCAAAAAAACTACCTGTTAAATTTGGCAGACATCCAATGCAGTCCTGTGCAGTAATGCAATCAGGAAATGTAGGACTACAGGTCACCTCCCCCTATGTTATGGAGTTGAGGGAGAGGGGCTTTTATTCTGCTTCTGTCCTAAAGTGACAATATTGTCAATGGACAGACAGAGCCCTGCTCAGGATTGAGCATGAGTGCCCTCGTAGCAAGCGGCCTGCTATGGGGACACCTGTAAGGGGGGAGCAGCCAAGAGCGCTGGTGGGGATCCCAGAACAATAGGATTGGGGCTGCACTGTGTAAAACCATTGAATAGAGCAGGTAAGTATAACATGTTTATTTTAAAAAATAAAGTGTCCTTTTACAATCACTTTAATGCTAGGTTCACACTTGTGCGGGACATTGGGTAAATCTCACCTGTTCCTGCAACTGCCTGCAGCCAGACCATGCAGTTCCTTTGAAAACATGCCAGGCTGCCACTCATTCCTAATAGCACCCCGCGTATTTAAAACTGCCGCACATTTTTTAGTTGTGGGAAATTGCATGGGGCAAAAGCACCATGTGCTTTTTTCCCTTTTGCGGTGTTTTAAAAATGATGCAGGGATCATTTTCCTGCATGAAATGCAGTCATAGCAGCCTATTCAATCGAATGGGCTGCCGCGAACTTTGGCCGAATGCTAGAAGATTGGTTTTGAATTTCACATGACAGATGCACACTTCTGTTTATTTGTACTTGCCAGTGGCTGTTTTTAGTCAATATGTTTACTCTCTGTAGTGTATCAAGATATATTGTTTGGCAGTGCTAATGTGTATAATCTTTAAAGTTCTTTTTGGATAAAAAAAAAAAAAAAAAAGGGCTGTCGTGCCCTTGCAAACGTGGCTTGCAGAGCCCCATAGATGTGAACTAGGCTTGTTTCTGATCCCTCCACAGTTCAGCTCCAATTCCTTGCATGATTGTCAACGCCTCCCTATTCTCTCCCCCAAACACACCATAAGACACAGCAGTATTTTACAAGTGACCTGATCGTCACATTTCAATCGGTGCATATCTGTAAAAAAATGAAAAAGTGTTTGGACATAATAAGCATGCTTTCAATTAATTTTCAGGAGTTTTACATTTGAAAAGAAAATGGGGAAATGTGGTATATGGAACAATAACAAAGCTAAACAAAAACACAAAACTAGCGTGTGTGCCTTACAGCGGGTATTTGTCATGGGAAGAACATGAACTGACAGTCATAATGGGTTTCTAGAGAAACCTGTGCAGGTTCCCAAGTTACTCTGTTCCTGAATGGGCACACATTTGTATAAGCAGGAACAGGAAAACCAAAGATTTTGGAGATGTCTGGTGAGTGCCATCTACTTAAAAGAAATAACTGATTGTTCACTCGCAACAGGTTTCAATACGTGTTGCGGAAACCGTAAGGCCCCTTCCACATGGGGCGGGATCTTTTGGAGTCTGCCTGCTCAGCGTGAAATCTGTCCGCTGATCCCCTCTGGGCAGGCGGATGGCTTGTCCGTGTCCCTGCCTATGCAGACCGGCCACAGCCAATCTCCTCTATGGGCAGTCAGATGTAAACAAACCGCCTGTCTGTTTACACCCAACTGCCATCCCACCCACCAGACGGGTAGGATGGATCCCCATCCATCTGTTTTTAGCAGACAGCATCAGATGTTGGTGGGTGTCAATGGACACATGTATGTTTGACACCCTCGATTCCATACAGGCGACTGGAGGGTCCAATCTGTTTTTCAGGCGGACCCGATCAGTCTGCTAGTGTGAAAGGGGGAATAAAGCTTGTTGGCTGTATTGCACGGAGATAGCATTGAGAAATTAGAACTTTTGGTAATTCACTTTTGTTAATTTTTCGTATTTCTTCACTAAAACATGGGAAATGCAGCATTAAATGTTGTTGTGGGGTTTGAAAAATATGTAAGCAGCCAGACATGTCGGTTACTGGGCAAAACTTTTTTCCACTCTTTTGACTGTTGTTCCTTCTAACACAACAATGTCTTGTGTACAGTAATTCCATATTTGTATTGTTATGTTATATTATGTCCATATTGTGTATGAAGCATGCGTAACTCTCCTAACCAACCCTAGGTACATCGCTGGCGCCCGACTATGTTCTCAGGATGAAGCGCAGACTGGATGATCCAGAGGCCGCTGCCTACCCACCCCAGCCTCGCCGAATCACTGAACCATTTGCCCACCAACACCGTGTACTTGCTCCTGCTCCTCCGGCTTATGAACCTCAGTCTGATAGCATGCAGCCCACAACGGGCATCCAATACTCCGTGACACCAGGTTATCAGGTTAGCCAGTTTTTCTTTTTTACCTTTTATTT
Organism: Aquarana catesbeiana; assembly: GCF_042186555.1. NCBI lineage: Eukaryota > Metazoa > Chordata > Amphibia > Anura > Ranidae > Aquarana > Aquarana catesbeiana. Next base: position 115,273,651 of record NC_133326.1, on the reverse strand, counting down.
TTGTCTTTTTTTTTTTTTTTTTATTGTTGCCAAGTTATGTTAACATGTCCATTATCCTAAAGGACTTTTATATTCTTTATACATTAATTAAGTATATGCATTCCTTCCTTTTTATTAATGTGGTATGAACCGAATCATGCCCTATGTTTGCATTTTTGAGCTGTGTTCATTGGACGTTAAAGCAGAACTTAACTGTAAGAAATAAAATTGCAAGCAGACAGGCTCTTTATTGTAGATGGGACATGCTAGGGGACATACAATAAAGCATTCATTATTTGCTTGTACAAAATTATCTTTTAGAATGTACACAGATCATGCGCAGCACAGTGTACTTTCTTGCCACACCTCTTTGCCGAAATAAATGAACTCCCGCATGCACGGAAGTTGGAATCATTCCAAGATGGCAAGAAACTGATAGAAGACCGGGTCCAGATGTCGGCGCTGGCGAGGAACATGAGGAGTCAATTTTAGTTTCACTTCGTTTTTTTACTAGGTTAAATATACCTGTATTCTATACATGCCAAAACTTAATTTTGCTTTCTCTGTTAACATGCATCTATTCTTTCCTCCCAGGTGTCAGCAGTGCCTCAAAGCTCCGGTAGCCATGGGCAAGCAGCTCTTGCAGCAGTACACGGAGCCCACCACCACAACGCACCTGTGCCAGGCCATGGAGGTCCTGGGGTGCAGAGTCATGCACATTCAACACCTCCAGCTGCACCTGCTCAGGGGCAACAATTTCAGAGATTGAAGGTAAGAGGAATTTTACAGTCGTTCTTTTGATTTTTGTTCCTTGTATGTTAGCCGTGTTCACAATGGAAAAGCCGGGATCAGGCAGTATTATTGCATTGAATACTGTTTGCATTTGCTCAGTATTTTAAATGTCTTGGCAGGTTTTTGATGCCCACCAAACAAGCTCACTTATGAATATTGCAGTTTACTTGGGATTTTCTGTTTTTTAGTGTTTGTTTTTGGGCAGCTTTGATACAATCTTTGTTCTTGCTCTCAGGTGGAGGATGCACTTTCTTATCTTGATCAGGTGAAACTGCAGTTTGGCAGCCAGCCCCAGGTGTACAATGATTTCCTTGACATTATGAAGGAGTTCAAATCCCAAAGGTGCGTGCTTGCCGTTTATTACTTCTGTGAACAATTTGGATCGGTCTTTGAGGTCATTTATGCTCTGTAAACACTTACAATTTATATTTAAAGCTGGCCATTCAGCTTACAATCTGATTGCATCAGTCTTTTTTAGATTGACCAATTGATTATTGGTAGGTTATCTTAATTTAAGGGCTACCTAAACCTACATTTTACAGAAGTTGTATCAGATTGTAAGGTGTACGGCCAGCTTATTATGCACGTAATTATGTTTGATATCTTGGTGGTTAGATTTTTTTTTTGCACGAGTACTCCTACTCATGCAAATGCTCCGATACCTTTTTTGTGGTGTGATTTAAGACCATACAAATGCGGTGCGATTCCTGTCCGAATAGGATGCAGTTTCCCCCACCTCTCTTGTGTGAACCCAGGCTTGTAATAAAAACTTCGGCCTGGGTTCACACAATAGCGCTGTGGGAAACTGCATGCGATTCGGACATGATTTAAACCGTATTCCTGTTCAAATTGCAAGTGATTCCCTGCAGTGCGATTTGAGCCCATTCAATTTGTATGGGCGCAAATCGCACTGCTAAAGGAATCGGTAATTGATATCGGTGAGTGCTTGAGCACTCGCCGTTTTATAAAAATAAAACTGGTGCTTCCCTAATTTATAACTGTAGCAAATGTAAAAACTGAACTTGGTTAAAGAGGTACAAACAGAAAAACTAAGCTCATAACTCTAATTTTATTTTACTTCTAACTGTAGCATTGACACTCCAGGGGTCATCAGTCGGGTTTCTCAGCTCTTCAAAGGTCATCCCGACCTCATCATGGGTTTTAACACCTTTCTACCACCAGGATATAAAATTGAAGTGCAAACAAATGACCTGGTAAATGTCACCACACCTGGACAGGTCCATCAAATCACCACTCATGGGTTGCAGCCTCCTGTCCCAACAGTTCCCCCACCTTCACAACCGTCCACTCAGGCAGCTCCTCCTCCAGTTCACCCAACTCCACCGCCAGCTCCAGCCAAGATCAACAAGGTAAGCAGAAAAAATCTTTGTAATGGACATCTGTTAAATCTGACATTAAATAAGCAGTAAAGTACACGTTGTGTTTTTTATTTTTTTTAACCAAATGGCAAGACCAGTTTTCCTTGTTTTAATTTTTAGAATCAGATGTCATTCTCTTTGTATGTTTCAGTATTGGACCTGTACATTTAGGTTTAGTTAATAGCCAATAAGCATTTTTTGTTTTGTTAACCTGTAACACACTTTCCAATGGATATAATGCTGAGGTGCAAACAAATGACCTAGTAAATGTCACAACACTTGGACAGGTCCATCAAATCCCAACCCATGAGCTGCAATCCCCTGTCAATAAGGTTCCTCCACCTTCACAACTGAACACTCAGACAGCCCCTTCACCAGCCCCAGCAAAGATCAATAAGGTAAGAAAAAGGTGCAAGATAGGTGGGTGAAAAAATATTAAGTGCCACTTGATTTTTAAAGGCACATTGGTCTATTTAATAATTCTGTTGACCATTTCTTATTCATATGGAGATTACTGTGCATTTAATGGTTTAGGTTCTGACACATTAGGTCTCGGTGCACACTGCAGAAATTGTCAACTACTGGGTGCATGTAAACATTTCTCAGCACGGTGGTGGGTTTTTCATCTTCGTTCTTTAATCTGGAGATTGAACATTTTGTCATTTCTTTTCTTAATACATTCATTCCCAATCTGTTTGTTTCCCAATATTGTATGATCATGTATAGTTACTACAAAATGTCTATTTTAAATTACTATGTTCAATCTCCTGCTATAAATATTATGTTACATGCAAACATTTTTCTCTTTTTAACAAGTCTCGTGGCTTACTCCATAAATAACCATCTTTTTATTTTCAGCCCGTGCCTTCTCAGGCACATACACCAACCAGCCAACAGAGCACACCAATCCAGTACCCATCTCCCCGTTCTCCACCAGCACAGCCACATACACCAGGACCACTGGCACATGCCACACCCACAGCAACTGCAGCCACACCTACAATGCAAAACAACCAGCCTGTTGAATTCAATCATGCCATTAATTATGTGAACAAAATAAAGAATCGTTTTCAAGGCCAACCTGATATTTACAAGGCTTTCTTGGAGATCCTGCATACCTACCAGGTAGGTAGTGTTGGTCTATGTGCTTATTCTTCTATGACTATTGCATAAGGCAAAAAAGACACAGGTCCATCCAGTTTAATCACTTAAGGACTGGGCCTATTCTGACACTTTTCATTTACAAGCAAAAATCACTTATTTAAAAACAAAAAAAAACACAATATATAACCCAATTTTTTTGTAAAATATGAAAGGTTATACAACCACTTCATGCGAAACTACGTACCTGTACGTCGTTTTGAGGAAGTGGTTGTACCGGGGTGGAGCTAGCAGCTGCAGGCTTCACCCCAGTACCATTTCTTTAGAGCTGGCGGTCGGCTTTCTAATGATAGCAGCTCCCTCCTGCCCGGGTTTTCCGTCCCACCGGGAGACCTGAGCGACCAGCCAGTGCGTCCGCCGGCTGGCCAGAGTCCCAAAGCTGTAATCGGCTTCGATCAGGTCTCTGCTGTATTAACCCAGAAGCGACGTCACAAGGTCCCTTCCGGTTGCTGCCAATGGTGCAGTTTTAAAAAATCCCTAGTATTCCAAAACGCCGATCCCAGATCCCTCCATAAAGAGTACCTGTCACCGCCTATTACTGTCGCAAGGGATGTTTACATTCCTCGTGACAGCAATAAAAGTGATTAGGTTTGTTTTTTATTTAAAGAGACAGTGTAAAAAAAAAAAAAAATGAAGGCATCCCTGCGCACCAAAGAAAAAGCATACGTAAGTTGCGCCCGCAGATGGTGTTCAAATCACACATGTGAGGTATCGCCGCGATCGTCAAAGCGAGAGCAAAAATTCTAGCAAAAGATCTCCTCTAACTCTAAACTGGTAACCATTAAAAAAATTTTAAAGCACCGCCTATGGAGATTTTTACGTACCGTATGTTGTCGCCATTCCACGAGTGTGCGCAATTTTAAACTGTAACAAGTTGGGTATCTATTTACTCGGCGTAACCTCATCTTTCACAATGTATAAAAAAAAATTTGGGCTAACTTTACTGTTTAATTTTTTTTAATTCAGTGAAGGTTTTTTTTTTTTTTTTTCTTTTTAATTGCATTTGAAAGACTCCTGTGCAAATACCGTGTGACATAAAATATTGCAACGCCTGCCATTTTATTCTCCAGAGTCTTTTCTAAAAATATATATATATTTTGTTTGGGGTTCTAGCAAAAAATAACACAAGTGTCAAAAATAGGCTTGGTCCAGAAGTGGTCCACTCTCGTGGAATAACGCCAAACTACGGTACTTAAGAATCTCCGTAGGCGACAATTTAAAGTTATTTTTACAGATTATCTGTTTAGAGTTAGAGGAGGTTTAGTGCTAGAATGATTGCTCTCGCTATAACGTTTGTGACGATACCTCGCTTGTGTGGTGCGAACCTCGTTTACATCTGTGAGCGTGACTTGCGTATGCGAGCACAGGGGGGGGGTAAATGGGGATGCTTTCAAAAATGTTATTTTTACACTATCCCTTTAAAAAAAATTTATCGCTTTTATTGCTATCACAAGAAATGGAAGTCCTTTTTATGGAGAGATCTGGGATCAAAAAGACCTCATATCTCTCCTGTACAATGAAAAGCATCAGATAAAAAAAAAAACACACACACACATTGACCTATTGCTTTACAGTGAGAGAAAAAAAAAAAAAAGGCCTTGTTTACATTGGCTGTGACCTGGAAGTGACGTCTTGACAACGCTCCCGGCCTCCTAGGTCATAAAGATGAGTGGAGGCCATCTCTCCTCTGCTAATCATCTCTATGGCCAACTGCCGGATCAGTTCCCGGGCTTCCCGAAGAGCCAGGTAAGCCAGACTACCACCGGAAAGCGGCGGTATTTTGGGGTGGGGCCGGGAATCGGCTGCTGGATCACTTATCGGCTGAGAAAAGTGTGTTTTTTGTTTTTTATCTTTTTTTTTTTTTATTTTTTTATACCATCATAAAATCAGTCGGTAAGTGGTATCTTTGTGAATGGTTTTGTGTCTCTAGGAATTCCCATAGCCTTTATCTAATGCTCACTGATGGTACATTCACAGTACTCTAAATGCATACCCTCACTATTCCAGCACAGTCTCGCTTCATGACAAGGCAAAATAGCTTGTCTCCCTAATGTGCCAGGTTCACACTACTGCATTGCTGTAGTGTGCCCTAAAAATGCATACAGTACTTCTCTTTTTTTTTTTTTTTTTTTTTTTTAAACAGTGCAGCGCACTGTGATGCAGTCCACTGCCACACACTGTGGCTAGCAGTTGAACTTTGAGATTGCTGCGGTGATCTCTGCAGCACCGCACTGTTGCGTTGGAATGCAGTGGCTGGTGTGACTGATCCCTGAGGACATCTAAAAGTTTTAATTTACCTATTCTCTTAGATACTGCCACAGCTTGGGGAAGAAAGTTCCACATTTGCACTGCTGTATCCATGAAGGCTATGCTGCATTAAAGATATAGATATAGATATAGATATAGATATAGATATATAGATATATAGATATATATATATATATAATTTATTATTCTTAAAAATGTACAGGAAACTTTTTTTTTTTTTTTTCTCTGCGAGAGGGTTCCTTTTTGTAACAGATGCGCTCTCCCACTTCCATAGTGCTCACCTAGGTGGGACACCTCAGCTTGGCCCAGCCCTACTTCACCCTTCTGGATCTCCTGGCAGGTATCGCATTGTTAAGCAAGTTATCTGGTAGAGGCAGTTCACTAGGATAGGGTTTTGGTTGCGATTGCATCTCCTGCAGAATAATAATGAAATTTTAATCTGTGTAGGGCTGGGGAAATGGATTTCGCAGAAGTACCCTGAAACCCAGTGCATTTGGGTATATACTTTGTGGTCCTCACTTTTTTTTATTTTACCCTAGGTCCCAAGGCTGAGGGGAATTTGCATATGTTTAAGGAGTTAACTTGTGTCATATATAAATACACACCATGCATTTTGGAAATTTTAGCCAGATCACATATTCTAGTCTTCATCTTTTTTTTGTCTTTTTGACATTTGTTTATTTTTGCATTGGAAAGCTAGGTATTATCTGCCTAATATTGGTAGGATTTTAAATGTTGGCTTCCCTTATGGTTTTCTGCTTTATGTTCTAGAAGGAGCAGCGTAACGCTAAGGAAGCAGGAGGAAATTATACCCCAGCCCTCACTGAGCAAGAAGTCTATGCCCAGGTTGCTCGGCTTTTCAAGAACCAGGAAGACTTGTTGTCGGAATTTGGACAGTTCTTGCCAGATGCCAACAGTTCTGTGGTAAGATGTGGCTTGCTTGAGACCTCATGCACACTGGACGTTAAAAAAAAAAAAAACAGCATTTTTGTAGTAGCGTTTTTTGGCCTTTTTTCTGTTGGAACGTTTTTACAGCTGAAAAACTCCTCTCAAAACCCACTAATTCTGGGGTTTTTCTAGAAAACGGCCCTGCCAAAAACTGCTGATAACAGCCTATGTGTGCATGGACACATAGGATAACATGCTGGGGAGTTTACTGGCTGCAGAAAAAAAATGTCTAAAGCCAAAAACCGCAGCTGTAAAAATGTCCAGTTGTGCATGTGGCTGCTCAGCTGGGTGTGGTTGAGCTTCACTATTTCTTGCTTTTTGTTTTAAAGTGGATGTAAACCCGAAAATGGTTTTTTTATTTTTTTTTTTATATCATACTGTAGAGTATAAGATTTCCTATCATTTGAGCCCAGTCTGCCACACAGAGTTAATCCATCTCTGAGCAAACCTCTTTTATTGTTCAGTGAGATAAATCTTGACAAACTGAGAAATACTTTGTCAAATCCTCCCCCTTGCTCTGAGTGACAGGTGATTTACATATCTCGTGCACTAGCCTAGGAGACAAGCAGTATTTTTTAATTCCCTCCCACTCCTTTCTTCAGCAGCTCTGCAAGGATTGGCTGTTCCACACCTCAGCATGATTTGACTTCATGCTGAAGTCATGTGGTTACTTTCCTGTATTTTCACTGGATGTTATAGATCACAGCAGAAGTTCAGTGTAAGAAATACACAGGAGAAAATGCATATTGACAAGGAGTGTAGAGGTGGGCGGGGAGTCTACTGACATCACGACTCCACCCACCGAGCTCCAGACAACAGACCCACCCACAGAATCTGCAGTTTTTCGGGTCTCGTAACAGACAGAGGGGAGACCTTTGACAGGTAAAGATACATGCAGGAGGCATGTATATCCTTATAGATAACCCCTATGGCAGTAGTTTAGAAAGGATGACATTGGGTTTACATCCACTTTAAACATTGCTTACGTATTCATTATATTCACTGGTCCCCCTGCAAAGCATATATCAGAATAAGTGGTTATACACTGATCCTGCCTGGCTTAGATGTATTGCACCGTGCTTCCAGTCCAACACTTTTTGGCATGTTAAGGGAGAGGGGAAAACATGGGGGGGAAGGGACTAATGGTAATGCAGTTTTACAGTAAGCAAGCAGACGACACAGCAAGCTGCAGTAGGAAATAATGGTGTCTTCTGGCAATGGTGTGTGGCTGAATATCGAGTCACAAGACTAACTGAACACTATTGAACTGCTAACATATACAGTATTTGTTTACCTGGTGTTTAATTTTGGAGCATTGCTAAAATTATAAGTTATTTTTATTTTTTTGTATGTACATATTCATCCGCAGAGAAAGATCATCTCCTGATTCTTACTGCCATATAGGTGGTAGCACTTTTTGTGCTACCCTTATTTTCTCTAGACGTTTATGCTATTGATGGTGCAGTTACAATACAATGTGAAATATGATTCAACAAACTTGGATCTTTCTGCGCTTATTTAACTTGGAGCCAGAATACTTCTATATGTTGGGGAAAAAAAAAATCTGCTCTTTAGGGCATATAGTTTCAGCCTTTGGCACTGACACACTGAATGTGGGTTGCTTTTAGGGAAAACAAATGAGTATAGAACTGTAAAAATGATGATGGTTTTTCTCCACAAAAAAAAAAAAACGGTTTGCCCAATGCAAGTACTTCTATTGGACTTTACACTCTGGTATGAAAATGTGGACTCGTTTTATGCTTTGTTTAAGTTGTGTTTTATTTTAATATCTAGCTGTTGAGTAAAACCACAGCAGAAAAGGTGGAATCGGTGAGGAATGACCATGGTGGTACTGTGAAAAAGCCTCAGATGAACAACAAACAGCAGAGACCCAACCAAAATGGCTGTCAGATACGTCGGCACTCTGGATCCGGGGTCACACCTCCTGTAAAGGTGGGCAAGTAATATTAAGATGCTGCCGATTTTTGGTTAAAGTGTCATTATATATTTAACACAGAATTTATATTTCAGTTGTAAGTGAATGTTGCAGAGTTAAATCACTTACCTGTACTTAATGAATCACGTGAACTGGCATTGCTAATCTCCATTTCAAAAATTGTAGCTTTCTGCCTCAAAGTGAAACTTCACTTCTCCCAATCAACATTGATTGATTATTTTTTTTTATCCTTATGCTGCTAGCATTCATAAATGGATAGGAAAGTATTGAAAAAAAATTGGCGCAATTTACTGTGAGAATTATAATTATTAAAGTAGCTGTTGTCACTTAAAGGATTTCACTTTCACCTATAATCAGTAAGTGCCAACAAACAGTGCTGCGCTACTAAAATATCTTATAATATGACTAATCCGTAAACAATATACTAAGTGAAAAACAATAATATCATACAAATTTAATATTGCGCTATTAAATGTGCACAAAACTATTAATGTGAAAAATGTTATAACAAAAGTTAATGTGAATAATGCTTGATTTGAAGAAAATCCTGCCATAAATCAATTCACCAAACAGTGCAAACAAGGACGAGTGCTCTCCACCACCAGTTTCACAGGCTGCTTACCTCATAGCAGAGAAAAATCAGCAGTTGTCCCCTCTGGGGAAAAGATGACACCTGGCAAATTTATGGATCACAGACCTCCTTAGATGAATGGCTCCTCAATAGGGTTCCAAGAACCCTGATTGTCTTGCCCACTGAATGTTATATGTAAAAGAAAAGTAACATCTAGTGCTCTCTGTTTCCAAAGGATTTAATAGTAAAAAGGTAAATGAATACACTTGCAAGTGAAGCACAATCAGTTTGTGCAAACTGCAGGGCATGGCAAACATCCAATTTTCGAGGTGGCCACGGTGTGATGTCAGTGTGTGAGCTCCTCCCTCTAGATGCGTGTCGGCAGAGCGTTGACTTCCTCAGTAAGGGGAATGCATTAAGATTAAAAAAAAAAAAACCTTCTGCCCTTACAACTACTTTAAAACCTTTTTTTTTTTTCTCTCTTGACTCATTCCTTGACTTTCCAGTCTTGCACTGATGAGATTTGGCACACAGAAATGCTCACCGTTTTGGAGAGTAGCACAAGTTTCACATGTTGAAATATTCATGTTTTATATATACAATAATTAACACTGTCATGAAAGTCGATATAAAACACAATTTTAGTTGCTTTAACCACTTCCAGACTGCCCACTGTGTGTATATATACGTCATTACTTTGACGTTCTATACCGTGGTTATGGCAGCAGATAGTTGTCATAACCCAGGTATACTTTTACACAGTGGGCGATCCTCTTTCAGATAAAAGTGGTCCTGGCGGCGGGACAGGTGCCCCTCTCACGGCACTTCCCGGTCCCAGTCAAGGATCTGACCTTCTGGACTGATGGGCAGGAAGCAGATCGAGGGCGAGATGGCCCCCATTCGACTCTCTCCCCTTGGAGGAGTGACGTCAAACGTCCCTTCCAGCATTAAAGGACCCCTTTTTTTTTCCTTGTAAATGTAAATTGTGAAATCTGAGGTCTTTTTGACCCCAGATCTCGCATTAAAGAAGCCCTGTCCTGCTTATTTCTATTACAGGGGATGTTTTAATGATAAAAAAATTTGTTTTTGAAGGGACAGTATAAAAATAGAAAATTAAAAAAAAATATTTATTTTACACTTCTTTTATTATAAAAAAATAAAGTGTAAAATAATTTTTTTTTTTTTTTTAATAAAGCGCCCCTGTCCCTCCCAGCATGTGTGCAGAAGTGAATACATGCACAAGTCACACCCACATATGTAAACGGTGTTCAAACCACACATGAGGTATCGCCGCAAATGTTAGAGCGAGAGCAATAATTCTAGCACTAGACCTCCTCTGTAACTCTAAACGGGTAACCTGTGAACATTTTTAAAGCATCGCCTCTGGAGATTTTTAAGTAGTTTTGTTGCAATTCCACGAGCGTGCACAGTTTTAAAGCATGACCTGTTGGATATCAATTTATTTAGCATAACATCATCTTTCACATTGTACATAAAAACTGGCCTACCTTTTACTGTTTTCTCTTTTGAATAAAAAATAAAGATTTTTATTCTCTAGGGTCTCTGCTAAAACAAAATATATGTTTGGGGTTCTAAGTAATTTTCTAGCAAAAAATACTGATTTTAACTTGTAAACAACAAATGTCAGAAATAAGTCTTGTCCTTTTTTTTAAAAGGATAGTTCACCTTTACAAAAAAACCTGCCTATGCAGGTAAGAGATGTTTGTGGATTAAAACAAACTGTGCAGATACAGTAATACCCTTGCTATAGGTGTATGTTATTTACATAACTTCTGAAGCCTGACTTGAAAAAAATAGTACCAGGACATAGCTAAGTACTCCCAGGGCGTTGCTAAGTGAGGCCTAGTTGTCACTGCTCACCTCCACCATCACAGGCGTGAGCTCTTTTTCTGATTCAAACCCCCCTCACATACTCTCTCTACCCTGATACAGTAGCTCAGAGCTCAGCATTTGAGAGCTCACTCCTGTGATGGTGGAGGTGAGCAGTGATGACTAGGCCTCACTTAGCAAAGTCCTGGAAGTATTCCAGTCAGGCTTCATAAGGCATGTAAATGTTCTGCAACTAGAACAAGGGCATTATTTAACTTTAGTCAGAGCTGCAGTTAGTTTTTATCTACAGATGCCTCTTACCTGCATAGGAAGTTTTGTGGTAAAGGTAAACTATCCCTTTTAAGTGGTTAAACCAATTTTATGGAGATTGAGGCTGGGTTCACACCATCGCCGCATCCGGCTCACAGCAGGGGTCCAGTGTGTCCTGGTTCACAGTTTCAGGCCTGATTTTGGGCTGAATTTGGACCTGAAATGGGCCAAAAGATGCAGTGTGTTTTTGTGCAAAACGCACTGGATCCGCTGTGGAGATATGTGAACCGGCTCCATAGAGAGTGGTGTGAACCCAACCTGAGATAGGTAAAGTGGGAACATCTTTGTTGTAGCAGAAGGAGGGAGGCTATAATGTTGATCGGATTAGGGCCACAGCAAGGAGATTGTGATGTTAGAGTCTGCAAGAGGTACTGGGTATCGGCTTGGGCCTCAGCCCATCAGACTCTACTTATAACTGAAATATTGCATTTGTGTGGAGTTATGTGGTAACTTTCTTAGGTGGGCTGTTAGCATGTGCAAGGTGGTTGTTTGTTTCCTTGTCATTGACCATTTACATTCTTTTGTCCTGCAGAAGAAACCTAAAATACTTATCCCAAAGGATCCATCCTTGACAGATGCAAACAAGCATGGGGCAGGGGCAGAATCTCAGTTTTTTGATAAGGTGAGTATGGATGCAAATCTTTCTTTGGGCTTTTTCTGCCGTTTGAAAAAACATTGTCTCCTGTTACCTAGTTGATAAATAATACAGTTCTACTTTTAATATACTTGGTACATTACTCCTGTACTAGCATGCCATGAAGGCATTTTCTGTACTCTAAAAAGCAGTGGTCTCCAAACTGTGGCCCGGGGGCCAGATGTGGCCTTTTGCTTGCCTTTATCAGGCCCTTGGGACACTATTCCTCCCACTGATACAAGGCACTATTTCTTCTACCCCAACACCATGGCATAATTCCTGATACCAACAATAGGGCACTATTCCTAACACAGACCCCAACAATGGGACACTATTTCTCCCACTGACCCAAATAATGGGACACCATTTCTCCCACTGACACTAATGATGAGGCACTATTCTTCATACCGACATCAATGATGGGGCACTATTCCTTCTCCTGATACCAACAATGGGGAACTATTCCTACCAATGATTGGGGCACCGTTTCTCCCACTAACACCAATGATGAACTATTTCTTCCCCTAATACCAACAATAGAGCAATATTCCTCCCGCTAGTACCAATGATGGGACATTCTTACTCCCATTAACACCAGGTGATTCTCTACTCCTACTGGCCACAGTCTGACCCCCCCCCCCCCCCCCCCTAAAGTCTGAAGGACAATAAACTGGCCCTTTGTGCAGTTTGGAGACCCCTGCTCTAAAGCTATGAGGAGGCTTTTTCCAATGGTCACTCTATGATGGATATTTTTTTGCAAGCAAAGTCACACTATAGATTTTTGTTCTTTAAAAGGATGGTTCACCTTACAAAAAAACCTACCTATGCAGGTAAGCGATGTTTGTAGATTAAAACAAACTGTGCAGCTCTGACTAAAGATGAATAATACCCTTGCTTTTAGGTGTAGGCCTTTTACCTACCTTATGAAGCCTGAATGGAATACTTCCAGGATTTTGCTAAGTGAGGCCTAGTTGTCACTGCTCACCTCCATCGCGGGAGTGAGCTTTCTCCGATTCAAATCCCCTCACATACTCTCTCTCCCCTGATACAGTAGCTTTGAGCTCAGCATTTAAGAGCTCACTCCTGTGATGGTGGAGGATGACTAGGCCTCACTTAGCAATGTCCTGGGAGTATTCCAGTCAGGTTTCATAAGATCTGTAAATGGTCTATACCTATAGCAAGGGATTTATTCAACGTTAGTCAGAGCTGCATAGTTTGTTTTTATCTATAGATGCCACTTATCTGCATAGGCAGTTTTGTGGTAAAGGTGAACTATCCCTTTAAGTTTGGAAATGTTAAGCACCTATTTTATTTTTACACATCTGTTGCCTTTTATAGGTTCGTAAAGCTCTTCGAAGCGCAGAGGCCTATGATAATTTCCTGCGGTGTCTGGTGATCTTCAATCAGGAGGTTATATCTCGGTCTGAACTGGTGCAGTTAGTTTCTCCTTTTCTTGCGTAAGTTTCTATCATCCCGTTCAATGATTTTTCTTTGCTTTTTAATGATAATGCAAAACCCCTACAAGTTTAATAAACAAATTGCAAGACAAAGTCACCACCACTTAAACCATGTACAATACTTGTAATGGGTTTATTACATGGGGATAATAATTTTAAAGCACCTCTTATGTTAAACAGTTGTCAAAACACACTAGGGAGAGTAATGCTGATTAGTTGCAGTCTCAACATAAACAATGCTATCATTTGTGTGTGTGTGTGTGAGAGAGATTTGTCATGGTGGATAAAGTGTGGTTTGATACACTCATTTGAACACGAGAGGCTGGTTGGAGAAGATGAATGGAACATATTATACTATAGTCCCTTATGCAGAGCAAAGGGACATAGTTACTTTAAATGCACTCCCCTGCACACATACTCCTCTTCCCTTCACTCCCCTATTGCTGTATTCAGCTACTGGAAGGTAAGAAAATATTTTGAGATGTAGAATATGGAGGGGCATGAGACTGATAAGGCTCTGTTCTAAGTCCTGTGTAAGACTGTGGCCATACACTCTTCAAATTTTGGATGGTTCCTGACGAACCATTCAAAATTTGTCCAGAAGGTGGTCGTATTGGAGTTCCTCAAAATTTAAAATTGAAGGAGCCAGGCAGGCAGAAAATTGTGGGGCAAATAGTGGCTGCATCAATTCAGATGTAGCTGCTGTTTGGTTTCTTTCTAAGTCAGCTGAGCCGACTGTTAAAATACAGTAGCTCCAGAGGGATTCTTCCATCAATGTGTTTGTAGCATGGATGGCACAATCCGTGCATGTCAAGTTTAACTTCTGACTGGAGCCACTCAGTGCTTAGGCAGTGGTTTCTTTCCTTTCAGTGGCTAAAGGGAGTGATGAGAAGCATAGGACAAAGGAAAGAGGAGTATGTGTTGCTGGGGGGTATAAATAAAGCAAGCCTGCAGTTTTGCCCTGCATGGACAAAAGAAAAGCTTTGTTTTGAACTTAGTGTAAGTAAACCCCCTTATTGTTTTCAGCCAAAGGAAGCTGCCATCTTTGCCTCTGTTTAATCTACAACTGCCATGATGCTGCACATGTGATCAGTTATGACACCAGCCATTGGATGGTTTGACAGTTTGGTTGAGAGCACAAGCAATGGGAGTGTTAAATTTCTGTCACGTGCCGTAAATTAAACTGTTTTATGGATAGGTTTACTTCCCCTTTAAGGCAAATCTGCTGTGCTTAAATGGCTGAGAAAAAAACATTTTCTCTTTCTTGCATAAATAGTTATACTTTTTGTTTTCTGTGTTGATACTCTTTATAAACAGGAAATTTCCTGAGTTGTTCACCTGGTTTAAAAACTTCTTGGGTTACAAGGAGTCTTCACACCTGGAAAGCTTCCCTAAAGAGCGAAATACAGAAGGTATTGCTATGGAGATTGACTATGCGTCATGCAAACGCTTGGGCTCCAGCTACAGAGCACTGCCTAAAAGCTTCCAGCAGCCCAAGTGTACGGGAAGAACGCCGCTCTGCAAAGAGGTGAGGGATATGACTTCAAGGGTTAAATTATGCCCTGTGTGTTCACAATCTTTTCCAAAATGTGTAGTTTTAATATGGTGGTCCCTGTACCAATGTAAACATTGCTGATATAATTATATAGAACTACAGCTTTTGTACCACTGAAATAAGGATTTTGTGCAAGTTTGATTAAATCCTTGCCACATACCATTTGTAGTACAGTCTGTCCATTCCTGTGTTTTTTAATACATTTCAGTGAAGAATGCAGGAGACAGAAGAATGGCATTGTACAGATGACATCCGTATTGTAGAACAATATGAAGGGAGGACTAACCACTTGCCTACCGCAGATTTACTGCAGCAGACGTACGTGATTCAGCACTTCCGGGTAGGGGGCGCATGGCCGCTGCCCTGGCTGTGCTGCCATTCGCCGCAGCACAAGCTAAGCTGGTCAGTGGGTCCTGGCTCAATGATTTATGGCCGGAACCTGCCGATCGCCTGAGCGAATGAAGGAAGAGAGCCCTGTGTAGGTAAACAATACTGGGCTCTTTACTGTCAGCAGGGATGTGCCGTGTTTTTGTTTTTTCTCTCCCTGCAAAGCAAGGAGTAATAACTGGCACACACACACCCACACACCTAACCCCTTGATCGCCCTAGATGTTAAGAGACCTATTTGAGTTTTTTTTTTTTTTTTTTTTTTTTTAAACATAGAACAAACACCTGGTACCAAAGGTACGGTGAGGAACACCTTAGGTTTGTTAATAGACAGATCAAACCAATAGTATAAAAATATAAATTTTATTACAAAATATCAATAATATACAGGTACAAACAATACAAAGAGCATAAAAGCCATATTTGATACCCTGATTGATACAATTGTATAGATGAATCACCGTCCTGGTGCAAAGGACTGGCAGCGATCGATAGTGTATATAACACCTTACATGTTACGGACTGAAAGTCCTTCTTCAGAGGTTTTTTGTTGATTCAAATGGGTATAAAATTTCTACAAAGAGAAAAGGAGTATGCACAGATAAGTTCATCTTTAGTGCAAAGTAGTAATATTCATTATTGTTCAGCTAAATGGCAAACCATGCAGTACATTGACATGACATGTGATCTAATACATGAATTGGTTTACTTACATGGCAAACAATTCACATAAGGCAAATATCTGAGGAATTCACTGGGTCAGGAAACTGATTGGTCAATAGGACAAGCACCCTCCAAATCCACCAGGCAACCAAACCATATATGGGAACTGGGGCTTGCTTCACTAAGAGGACTCAGACATGGTGGGGCACAAAGTGGTCACCCACCAGAACTGGAACCATTGCTGTTCTAAATGGTATAAAAATACATATGTATCTGTATCGAAAATCGATTGCTGTGGAAATATATGCAGCAATCGTGTACCATGACATCTCAGAGTATGTTTGTTTGTACAGGGCAAAGAGTACCAAAATGTGTCAAAAAAAAAAATGAATACTGACCTTACAAATGGTATTGACCGCTGCCAGTCCATTGCGCCACGATGGTGATTCGTCTATACAATTGTATCAATCAGGGTATCAAATATGGCTTTTATGCTCTTTTTGTATTGTTTGTACATGTATAATATTGATATTTTGTAATAAAATTTATATTTTTATACTATTGGTTTGATCTGTCTATTAATGACCCTAAGGGGTTCCTCACCGTACCTTTGGTACCAGATGTTTGTTCTATGTTTGCTTTAATTGGATCAGACAGACCAAGCCTTTTCACATACAGTCCCATCCCTCCTAGCATTTTCTTTTTTTTAATCATACTTGTCTAGGTGGATGCAGCATCGATGTAATGCTGCATGTGTTCCCATCTTCTCTAACGGTGAGAACTGCATGATCAGACACCTGATCGCTCAGTTCTTCCTGCCATTTGGAGCAGGGAGCTGTGTGTCAGTCTCCAGCTCTCTGCCCTGCACCCCCAGCCCATCTTACTGGAGCGCGCTGAGCTGTGGAAGGGTCAGGATCGGCTGGCTCAGGCCAGGGCTGGACTGGGACAAAAATGTGGCCCTGGACTTCACCCAGACCGGCCCAGGGCACAGCACATCAGGCCACATCAGGGTACAGCAGCCCGGCACATCGGGGTACGGGGCACATGATGGGGCACGTTAGGACACAGGGCATGGGACACATCGGGGCACATGATGGGGCACATTAGGACACGAGGCACATTAGGACACAGGGCATGGGGCACATTGCACATCAGGGCACGGGGCACACGATGGGGCACATCAAGGCACACGATGGGGCATATCATCAGGGCACATCATGGAATCTTACTAGCCAGTATGCAGAGTAGTGCAGGAAGCGCCTGTCTGTAGCGAGTTCTCTCGCATGTCATGCAGTGCTGCTCGCTCCCCGGCGGACCCTCTTCTCTTCTCGTCTATCCCAGATGATGTCATGACTCGCAAGCCAATGGGGATAGACGAGAAGAGAGGAGGGGCCGCTGGGGAGCGAGCAGCGCTGCATGACATGAGAGAGAACTCACTACAGACAAGCGCTTCCTGCGCTACTCTGCATACTGGCTAAATCTCGATCTACCCGTCAGGCACCAGCTGTTGACGGGTAGATCGCCGCGCACCGCAGATGCGGCTGAAACCGGCCCACACTGAGCCATCGGCCCATTGGGAATCTCCTGGTAGTCCCGATGGCCAGTTCATCCCTGGCTCAGGCTGTCAGTGGCTCGCTAAGAGGCTGAGACGAGTGCTGCTCCTGGGTGGATTCAGACCATATACTCGTAAACTTTCCCCACCCTGGACTGGCTCTGTGATGTCCATAGGCTGAAACCAGGTCCACAGGAGAAGTACAGCCAAACGTGCTTTGGCTGTACTTCTCCTTTAAGCCCTTTCCCAGCCAGTGTCATTAGTACAGTGACCGTGCATATATAATCGCTGTATTAGTGCCACTGGTATGGTCAGTGGCAGTTACTCAGTTCCCACACCCCCCTCCAAGCGTCAGTTTGTGTCAGATTTCCGATCGCACTCCTATTCTAAGTTGCTGATCTCTATATATATATATATATATATATATATATATATATATATATATATATATATATATATATATATATATATATATATATATATATATATATATATATATATATATATATATATATATATATATATATATATATATATATAAATATTGTGTAGACACATCAGAAATCACTCAAAGGTGAGGTAATCTTCTCTTGGTTGTCATGGAAACAAGTGCCCACATTAGAATATTTATTTATTTATTTTTTTCTGTTCTGGTGGCAGGTCAAAATTTCAGACTTCCCTTCATTTTCAGTCCCAGTGACAATCGTAATCAAGAGAAAAAATAATCTCCTAGCAATGGCACAGAGCACAATAAAAACTTAGCAGTGGTTCTAACCCCCTTACCACCCAACTTAAAAAAATATAAGTATTTTATTATACTTTGGGCCAGGGACAGAGTGATGGCTTTCAGATGGCGGCAGCTTGGATATTTCTATCCTCATACGTTTGCCCTATGGATTAGGCTTAGGGGTTAGGTTAAAGCTAAACTGGCAATTTTGCATGTTAACTCTTTGTATTGATAGTTTTTTGGGGAAGGGCAGGGGGATTTCTGCATTTCTTCTATTAAATGTAGACTCTTTGATGCTAGGCAGTGGGGGCTGCTATGACTATAGGTTCATCCCTATTTTCAAGTGTTCCTTCCACAAACCAAAAAAAATATGCTAATGGATACTTTGGCTCCCGTGCAGAATTAGCCTTAGTTTAAATTTTAGATTTGGATAAGGATGGTAGGTTTTGGGGACTAATGTAAATAGTTTGTTCTTGGTAGAGAGTAAAGGTGGACGAATTTAAGTGTGTGTTTCCTTCATGCACAGGTTCTGAATGACACATGGGTTTCCTTTCCCTCTTGGTCAGAAGACTCCACCTTTGTTAGTTCTAAAAAGACACAGTATGAAGAGCACATATATCGCTGTGAGGATGAGCGGTTTGAGGTGAGAACACATTTGTTTGCTTATTTTAAATGATTCTTACTACCTTTGTTTAAAACCCCTTCCCGCCGACCGTATGCACATATGCGTACTCGGCTTTCCGAGGTTATACCGGGATGATGCCCGCAGCTGCAGGCATCATCCCGGTACCGTTGTTTACAGCGGGCGATCGGCTACCCGAGTATAACAACCGATGCGGCTAAAAGCCGCTCGGTTGTTATACCGGAGGAGCGGGAGGGGACATCCCCCCCCCCCCCTCCCGCTGCTGTTACCGGGCCTCCCGTGCAATCGGGTGGCCCGGTGTCCAATTGGGTACTTTCGGCGGCTGGGGGCGGGCTGGAACGAAGCTGTGGGCGGCTTCGTTCCAGCCTTCTTGTAAACGCGGAAGCGACGTCATGACGTCACTTCCCGTTTACTCGGCTGCCAATGGCGCCGAATTTAAAAAAGTACACAGTATTCAGAATCGCCGTTTTCGGCGATCTGAATACTTTGAAGTGTAAAGGAGGGATGGGGGGTCTTTTAGACCCCCCATCCCTCCATAAAGAGTACCTGTCACCACCTATTACTGTCACAAGGGATGTTTACATTCCTTGTGACAGCAATAAAAGTAAAAAAAAAAAAAATTTTTTTTAAAACACAATTTATAAAGTAAAAAAATAAATAAAATAAATAAAAAAAAAAAAAAAAAATTTTTTTAAAGTGCCCCTGTCCCCGTGAGCTCGCGCAGCGAAGAAAACGCATACGGAAGTCGCGCACGCATATGTAAACGGTGTTCAAATCACACATGTGAGGTATCGCCGCGATCGTCAGAGCGAGAGCAATAATTCTAGCCCTAGACCTCCTCTGTAACTCAAACCTGGTAACCGTAAAAAAATTTTAAAGCGTCGCCTATGGAAATTCCTAGGTACTGTAGTTTGTCGCCATTCCACGAGTGCGTGCAATTATAAAGGGTGACATGTTTGGTATCTATTTACTCGGCGTAACATCATCTTTCACATTATACAAAAAATTGGGGTAACTTTACTGTTTGGATTTTTTAAAATTTCATGAAAGTGTCCCTTTTCCAAAAATTTGCGTTTAAAACACCGCTGCACAAATACCGTGTGATAAAAAATATTGCAACAATCGCCATTTTATTTTCTAGATTCTCTGCTAAAAAAATATATATAATGTTTGGGTACTCTAAGTAATTTTCTAGCAAAAAATATGGATTTTAACTTGTAAACACCAAATTTCAAAAATAGGCTTAGTCATGAAAGGGTTAAAAGAAGGGATTCTTTTGTTTACTGCATGCAGTGTGGGCTAAAAAAAAAAAAAAAAAATCACAGGGGTCATGTAGTGTTCGAACTACTCTGTCCTAGTTTTTGGCACCTTTTTATTCAAGTGGTTGTAAAGGCTCAAGGTTTTTTTTAACCCTAATGCATTCTCTGCATTAAGGTATAAAACGTTTTTATGTGCAGCTGCCCCCTCCTGAATACTTACCTGAGCCCGATCTTGATCCAGCACTGTGCCAGAAAGCAACAGTGCTGCTCTCTCTCCCTGCACACTGGACTCTGTGAGAGCAGCAGGAGCCATTGGCTCATGTTACTGTTAATCAAATCCAGTGATGAGGGAGCAGGGGTCGGGGCCGAGTCGCACGATGTGTGTCAATGGACGTACACAGTGTGGCTCGAGTGCACCCCTAGCAAGCAGCTTGTTTTGGGGGGGGGGGGGTTACTTGGCTGGAGGGGGAAGAGCCAGAAGTGCCGGCGGGGGGCCAAAGAAGAGGAGGGTTGGGGCTGCTCTGTGCAATACCATTGCATAGAGCAGATAAGTGAATTTTTGTTTTTAAAAAAAAAAAAATCCTTTACAATCACTGATTTGTAGTTTTAAAATGGCATGCCAACGTCTACATGAGGTTTACAGGTTTCTTCCTAGCAAGTTAAAGCTAAACCCTGGGATAAGGAAGTATTGTCTATATACATGTATTTTTACTTCTTGGTGTGCTTTGTGTATTTCTTCCAGAGCTATGCAGTAATCCAGTGCGAAATCTTCCCTCTGTGTGGGAGCTTCCTGGAACAAAGACCGGTCATTGCTGCTCTCACCATGTACAGGGTGACTGGTCTTGTCTTTACCCCTACCTGTAGTTTTTGTATACAGCCTGTAAAGGAAGGGCCTGTTGGGTCCCTCCCACGGTTCTGTTCTCTGCGCAGGCATGGGGTCATTGCCACTTTAACAAGGCAATATCTGGGTTTAAGAAGGCATCTGGTGCACACAGAGTGGATTTATATCTTTATGGCTATTGAATATATTTAAACTAGTTTTTTGTGCCTAGAGGTAAACCATTAACATTGTTCATTCTACTCTTCAATGAAAACTTTTAAGTCTTTGAGTGCTTACAGATCTGTGTGTTTTTTCAGCTGGATGTTGTATTGGAAACCAATCTGGCTACTATAAGAGTACTAGAGTCCATTCAGAAGAAGCTTTCGCGGTTATCTGCGGAGGACCAGGCTAAGTTTCGTTTGGACAACACTTTAGGAGGAACGTCTGAAGTCATACATCGGAAAGCTCTTCAAAGGATATATGCTGACAAGGCTGCTGACATTATAGATGGTCTTAAGAAAAACCCAGCTGTTGCCGTCCCAATTGTATTAAAGAGGTTAGTGCATTATGGGTGATGTGACGGGCAGCGCTCTTTTGCATTAATTTGCGTTGTACATAAATGGTTCAGAATTCTGAGTTTAGTTTATTACTTTCATCTGAGATTCTGGTTTGTATATTTTATTTAAATCCCTTTTATTGGTGTTCACTTTTCTGGTATTTACCCTTTTTTTTTTTTTTTTTTTTTCTTTTTTTCTTACTCATTGCTTTTGAGTTACCTTTTTGTTTGAGTTGCCTCTAACCAATCTTCTAATACCTTTGTGCTGTGTGAAGGTTGAAAATGAAGGAAGAGGAATGGAGGGAAGCACAACGGGGCTTCAATAAGATATGGAGGGAACAGAATGAAAAGTACTACCTGAAATCACTAGACCACCAGGGTATAAACTATAAACAGACTGACACAAAGATTCTCCGCTCGAAGAGTCTGCTAAATGAAATAGAAAGCATCTATGATGAGGTAAGCATATGCTTATTGACCAATGCAAGCTTTGGATTTAGACCTGATTTGCACTACAGTCCATTTAAAATGGTTTCCTATGGAATACGTTTGGTAGTGCAAAATGCAAAAAGCCCTTAAAATGCATAGGTCTGAACCAGGCCTTATCCTGTATTTTCTGCTGGTTTTAGGTGGGGCATTCTGTTTATGGAATACACTTATAAAAATATGCACCAACATACATGTACAAATGTGAAAGTCGCAACAAAACTTATCTTGTGTAAACTAGCACATCAACTCCAAATTCTATTAAGATACCTTTTTGAAAGGAGAACTATTATTAAAAAAAACAATTAAACATTAAATGTGCATAGTTATTTGCCCATATCTGCAATCCTCTGTTTAGAGATAACTTTCCCTAAACTAATTTTGGACTTGTGAAGACTGACCCAAAGCTGCAGCGTGCTCTGGAAATAATTTGACATGCACTTCTGTGCAGCACTGGTCCTTCTGTTCTCAAAAGTTCCTTTCTTAAAAGAGGAGTGGGGGGGGGGGGGGGGGGGGGGCGCGCTTAAAGTGGAACTTCCCTTTTGGGTGGAGTTTCTCTTTAACAGCATGGCTGTAGCTCCTAATTAAAAGGATAAATGTGTAGGTAACATACCATGTACATTTTATGATTCGAGTTTGCCTTTCATTTGAGTGTTTTTAGAGGTGCACAAGAGCTCTGCTCCTTTAATTGCTGTATTCTCTCTTGTCTAATAGCGACAAGAACAAGCATCAGAAGACAATTCTGGAGTCCCCTCAGGACCTCACCTCACATTGATCTATGAGGACAAACAGATACTGGAAGATGCAGCTTCTCTTATCATCCACCATGTAAAACGACAGACTAGTATTCAGAAGGAAGACAAATATAAGATCAAACAGATAGTTTACCATTTCATCCCAGACCTGCTCTTTGCCCAGCGA
Source organism: Aquarana catesbeiana (assembly GCF_042186555.1). Lineage (NCBI taxonomy): Eukaryota > Metazoa > Chordata > Amphibia > Anura > Ranidae > Aquarana > Aquarana catesbeiana. The sequence goes on along the minus strand of NC_133326.1, from coordinate 115,250,776 downwards.
GGAGAGCTGTCTGATGTTGAGGAGGAAGAAGATGAACAGACAGATGAAACAGAGGATGGGGTTACCAAGAAACACAATGGGGTTGGGGGAGGTGGGGGCAATAGCCCACCAAAAGCTAAGCTGCTGTTTGGAAACTCGGCAGCGCAGAAGTTTAGGGCCATGGAAGACGCTTACAACTTGTTTTATGTTAACAACAACTGGTACATCTTTCTGCGTCTGCACCAGATACTCTGCTCCCGCCTCCTGCGCATTTATAACCAAGCAGAGAAACAGGTGGAAGAGGAGATGAGGGAACGGGAATGGGAAAAAGAGGTACTTGGGCTGAAGAGGGACAAGAATGACAGCCCAGCCATACAATTGAGACTGAAAGAGCCACGTAAGTAACAGTGGGGAAATCAATTAAAGAAAACAAAGTTTGAGATTTCAAGGCTATTAGATAAAAAAAGGTGGCTGATTCGAAGTTCCTCCACTCGCTGTCCCCTGGTTATGCATAGCTTTCCTTTGCTTTCACTCCTAATTTTTTCTAACCACTGTTTTTATGATCCCCAATATGTTAATTATGTTCAACAAACCTGTGACCTGTTTAAAACAATGTTTTTACCACCCCTCTGCTAACTGCTCCCCTTGAAGCTGCAAAAGCAGTAGATGGGGATGTACACATTGCAGTGTGACAAATGATTCCCCCCCCCCCCCCCCGTCAAATGCACATGGATGTGGTGCAGGTTTTTGGCGTGTAAAACAGGTGGTGAGTAAGTGTTCCACTGCCAGTCGGACCTTTTTAAGAGCCTAACTCTAGTGCAAATGAGCCCTTAATGCAGTAAAGATAGGTCACCTCCCTGCCCTCAGTCTGATTGGACAGAGAAGCAGTAGCAGATCAACCTTCACAACTGGTGTTTTTCAATATCTGCCTGGTGTTCAGATCAAAGTACTTAATGATATAAGAAGTAAAGCCTGGTACACACTACTAGGGTGGTGTTTTTTTTTCGATCAATCCAGTGGGTTGAACTAAAAAAACTGACAGATCTAGGCAAAGCCGGTGTACTAACAATCCAACGTCAATACAGTGATCCCCCTCACTGAGCTATTGTGTTCTGACAGGGGGCTCCCGTCCATATGTCTTACTGTACATGTGTAGTGCTTTGAATAGTAGTGGGTAAGAATATTTGAAGGCATATCTAGGTGAGCTTGTCTGCTTGTGTTTTTCATATTTATGTGCCACATTCAGAGTTTGTGTATTTGCTGCTGTAATTGTGATCTATAGACAACAGAATTCCTTCCTGCCTGATAGAGGGTAGTTTGCAAAAACTGGAAAGGTTCCTATGGCAACCTTAGCAAAGTTACGAGTAACTGCTAAATATTATGTACATCTGCTCCTTCGTATTATTGCTGTTCCACATTAGTTGGCTTCACAAATGGCCACCATCCAACAGTAAGATGTTTTCTCGAAGCCATTAGAAATGTGTTTATAGATGCAGTGTAATTTTAATACATATTTTGACAAGTGTGTATTATCCAACTTGTTCTACAGTGGATATAGAGGCTGTGGATTATTACCCAGCTTTCCTAGACATGGTTCGGAACCTGCTGGACGGGAATATGGACTCAAACCAGTATGAAGACTCCCTGCGGGAGATGTTTACCATCCATGCCTTCATTGCCTTTACTATGGATAAACTGATCCAGAGCATAGTCAGGCAGGTGAGTGCTGAAAGAATTGTATTTCTTGTGACATGAACGACTTATGATCACTTATATAAAAACGAGCCCAGACACAAATTAAAATATATCTGACCCCTTACCATGTAAAACAACCCATTCAGTTTAAAATAGAAATGAAAGGCGAAACATTTCTGTGTAGTAACATTGTTTACCTTTTTTTTTTTTTTTTTTTTTTTTTTCCTTTTTAGTGATCACATGACCCCTGTTCTAAGGTGCATTGGGTTTACCATGTGAGCCTTGCTCTGATGGTCATGTCTAGTACTCAACAAAACCCTCTTACAAGCGTCTTGTAATAGAAATGGAGATATGCTTCTGCTCAAATTCAAAATTCTTACGTATGTGTAACACATGAGCAGCTACAGGAGTGTGATCAATAAAGCTTCTGAAGTAACCCTGTGCACACTGCCATATTTGTTTTACATATTTTTTTTTTTTAAACATCATCTATGCCATCGTCCATCAAGTCATTATAGTTTCACAATTTATACACATGGCAAGAACATCGATAAACCAATTTTTTCCCTTTTTTTTTTCTTACCCCCCCCCCAAATTGACCCCTCCTTTCTCACCTACCCCTCCACATACACCTCTTCCTCCAACACTCGCAAACCAACCTACCCTCACACTACAACTATAATCCTACCCATCATCCTTATCACCATATTCTGCAATCAACCATGACCTCCATATTTTTTCAAATTTCTTGTGGTTACCCCTCTTCTTATAAATATACTTCTCTTTACAAATCGCCTCCCTTACTACTTTCACCCATTCTGCTACCGTCGGGGGATCTTTTGCCTGCCACTTCCGTGCAATACGTTTTTTTACCTTGAAACAGACATCTGATTATTGCAATCTGTGTGTCTTTTAATATCCCATTTTCCTCCATCAGGCCCATTAGACAAATCCTGGCCTCCATGCCCATCGACGTCCCAAACACAGAATTTATTTTATCCATTATGCCCTTCTAATATCTATGCAGCTTGGGGCATCGCCAGAACATGTGTACCAAGTCGCCCCTCCCGTCCCCACACCTTTGACACACAGCATCAGGCTTCTTTCCAAACATAAACAGCTTCAAGGGTGTATAATATGACCTATATAATAAATATAGATGAAAACAATCTGTGAAGGAGAGAGGGAGATCCTGGGCCCCAGTGCCAGAACATACTCCCGCTGTCTATCCGACATCGGCCCAACATCTCCCTCCCATTTAATCCTATTTTTATTTTCCACCATTCCTTCCTGACCTGTCACATTTAAACTCCCATACATATCAGAAATTGGACCTTTTGTAGAGCTAGCATTAACCAGCTTCCTAAGAGAGGGCATTTCACACCACTCTGGTTCCTTCCCACTAAATTGTGCATCTAGGGCATGCCTGAGTTGCAGATACCTGTAAAATGATCGGTTGGGAATCGCATATTCTTCCACTAACTCCTGGAATGACTTTAACCTCCCCGCCTTGTATAGCTGTGCCAGACAATGAATACCCTGCCGATCCCATTCCTCTATTATCCCCATTACTTAAAGTTCATTTAAATTTTTATTATCCCATAATGGGGCAAACTCCGAGAAGCCAGCATAACCCAACACATTCTTGACAGTCACCCAACTTTTAACCATTAACTGAGTGGTAGGACACTTGGTACCAAAGGAGTCTGCCTCCATTACCTCTACTATTTTGTCATGGCTAGTATCATTCAACAATAATTTACACCCTGCCCCCCTTTCTCCTGGCCTGTTACTACCTCTCATATACTGCATTTGAGCCGCCAGAAAATAGCACCTCGGGTCCGGCAGTACCATGCCCCCCATCTCTCCCGGCCGACGCAAAGCCTGCAAACTGATCCTTGCCACCCCGTTTTTCCAAATTAACTCTCTAAACACACTGTCCATTTTTTTTAAACCAGTGTTTAGGAATCCACACTGGAGAGTTATGTATTACATATAAAATTTGTGGCAACCAAACCATCTTAATTAAATTGCAGCGACCGAGAAAGGTAGGCGACCCCACACCCGACTTTTCTGTTTTCATTTCTTCATGAGCAGAACCACGTTTCCAGTTATATACTGCCCTGGGTCTTCCGTTATAATAATACCCAGATATCTCTTTTGACTTGCTACTTTAATTTGGGATATTTGTTGTGGGAGTGGATCTATGAGGGGATCTATTGGCAGAAGTACAGATGTTTCCCAGTTAATTGTCAGCCCAGAGAAATAACCAAATTCCTTAACTATACCCATAGCTGCCTTCAGGGAAGCCTGTGTATCCCCCAAGAACAACAAAATGTCATCCGCATACATAGCGACTTTCTCCTCCCCCCTCCTTCTTTTAAAACCCTGTACCTCTTGGGCTGATCTCAAAGCGATAGCCAGTGGCTCCATTGCCAGGGCAAAGAGCAGGGGCGACAAAGGGCACCCCTGTCTCATTCCCCTCCTCAATTGGAACCATTCTGAGCATTCCCCGTTAACCCTAACCTTAGCCCTTGAACCATCATATAATAGACTAAGCTAATGGACAAAGATATGGCCAAATTGAAATTCGGCCAGTACCTTCCTCAAGTAGTGCCACTCAAGACAATCGAAGGCTTTAGCTGCGTCCAATGAAAGGACGACTCTATTGCCACGGTTCTCTATTGGTAATTGCATATTTAGGTACACTCGTCTTATGTTCGTGCTTGTAGATCTATCCGGTATAAAACCGGTTTGGTCTGAGTGTATTACTTTAGAGATTATTTTATTCAGGCTTGTTGCCAAGGCTTTTCGCGTCCGAACATAACAGCGATTATAGGCCTGTATGAGGTCACATCAAGCGGGTTTTTCCCCTCTTTTAACAAACAATTTATTATAGCTTCTGTCATAGATATGGGCAGTTTCCTATCCTCCACAGCTCCGTTAAACACCGCCACAACTTTAGGAAGTAAAACTTCCCCATACTTCTTAAATATTTCTATGGGTAAACCATCAGGGCCCGGTGCTTTCTGATTTGCCATGTCTGCTACTACCCTTTGCAACTCTTCCAGTGTCAATGGGGCGTCCAACATTTCCCTATCCTCTTTTGATAAAGGGGTTATTTTGAGTTTCCCCTTCTACATTTGTTTGTGGCGTGCTATACACGTTTTCAAAATAATTTTTAAATTCTTCTAGTATTTCCGGGGTGGCTTTTTTTAATTGTTCTTTCCTTATCCCCAATTGCTGGTACCGTAGCTGAGGGGGAATTTGCCTTAACAACCAGAGACAGAGCTTTTCCAACTTGTTCACCTTCTCCAAAAAAACTCTGTCTCTGAAATGATTTCTTCCTTTCCATTTTCTCTAAGACCACTCTGCTATAGACTTCTTGATTCTCTACCCACATTTCATAACTAGCTAAGGTTGGGGCCTCCACATATTGCATTTCAGCACTTCTCATACTTTCTTTTGCTTTAATATTTGACCTGTGGTTGCTTCTTAGTATAAGAATTTTTTTTGTATTAGTACACCCCGAAGAAAGGCCTTCAGGGAGTCCCATATTGTCCCCAATGGGGCAGTTCCTAAATTTATAAATTCCGCCAGACCATCCATCCTACCCCCGGCATCCTCAATCTCGAGCCAGAAGGGATTTACTTTCCAATCACCTCTACTATGACCCTCCCAACTTTTATTGAAAAGACTACTGGCGAGTGGTCCGAAATCCCTCTCGGCTCATAAACTATCTCCTCCACTACATTCAGCGCTTCCCCATTACTCAGCACAAGGTCAATTCTAGATAAAGTAGCATGTGTCCTGGAGTGACACGAGTACTGTCTAAGGCTTGATTCACACCTATGCATGTTGCTTTTGCGCGTTTCTGCAGTGTTTTTTTGTGACGCTTACCACGTTTTTGAGCAGCGTTTTTTCTTTCTTTTTTTTTTTTTTTTTTTTTTAAGACTGTATACAGTCTTAAAAGAAAAAAATCCGCAAAAACGCTGTACTTGCGTTTTTGATGCTGGTCCATTAAATTCTATTACATGCAAAACGCTGCATTTTGCATGAAAAAAAGTCCCTGACCCTTTCCAAAAGGGGAGGTACAAAAATGCATTGATGTGAACATGTTCCATAGGAACCCATGTTAAAAAATTCCCATGCATTTCTGCAAAATGCATCAAAAAATGCGTTACTGTGAATGGAGCCTCACTCCCGGGTGCCTCTTCCTCCAGGCATCCACCAACCCTATCTCCTCACAATATTGGAGGAGTGGACCATTAGGAACCACCTCACTAGAGATTTTCGGTGTAAACCTATCTATACAGTTATTCATAGTCATATTAAAGTCTCCTACCACTATAACCGGCACCCCTGGGAAATCTGCTATAAATCTAATTAAGTTAACCAGAATTTCTGTACTAAATGGAGAAGGGATGTAAACGTTGGCTAACACATACTCTAGTTTCAATCATACAAAAAAGAAAAATATACCGTCCATTCTCATCTACCTTACTCTGACTATAGGAAAAAACTAAACCCGAATTTATCAATATGCTCACATCTCTTGAATAGGTGGAATGGTACTGCACCTGATAATTCCTATGCTCCAAGGCCCTGATTGTATCCTTCACCAGGTGTGTCTCCTGCAGACATAGTATTTTAACTCTCCCTACCCCAGCCATAGAGAAAATTGCCTGTTTTTTAGACCTATCCTTTACCCCCTGCACATTCCATGAGCATATTTTAACTTGTTTTTTTAAATCCGGGGATTTACCTCTACCACCTTTTTGATACCCATCATTCTTCAGTCCCCGTCCCCGTTCCCTTTCTCCTCTCAGGATAATCCTCTAACCTATCCCACATTTTCTTGTGCCTAAAATATAAAAACCTTGCCCCTTTAAAGCTTAGTGTTACTCCTATCTGGGCAAACACAAAAACGCCTATATCAGACCATACCACCCCTCTTATCCCCTTGTGCTTCCACACAGCCATGCATCCATTCCTACCCCTTCCGCCCCCCACCCAATTACACATTACCCCCTTGCCCACTTTTGGGCCCAAACTAAGAGCTTCTTTTGTGACCACCATACCCCCCTGAAGTGAGGTTCCAGTGCTTCCCAAACCTAATAAGAGGGAAGCTATCCCCAACATAATCAAAGCTAATATATACCGTATTTATCGGCGTATAACACGCACCCCAATTTAGGAGGGAATTTTAAGGAAAAAAAAACTTTTAGGAGGGAAGTTGAAGGGAAAAAAAACTTACATTTAAATGCCCATCAGTGCAGCCTTGCCCCAGTGCAGCCATGTCAGTGCAGCCTTGTCAGTGCAGCCTTCCCCAGTGTCCAGTGCAGCCTTCCCCAGTGTCCAGTGCAGCCTTCCCCAGTGTCCAGTGCAGCCTTGCAGCTCGCTGAGCTTCAAAATCGCCTACCGCGATTTGAAAATGGCGCTGCCGAAATACACAGAGCCGGTCCTCGGCTCTTCTCGTTCACTTTCGGCTCCACTCGGGATGGGCGTGACGGTGAGCGGAGCTATCCGAACCTAGCCGAGTACACTCGGCTAGGTTCGGGCGGCGCTCGAGTGAAGCCGAAAGTGGCCGAGAAGAGCCGAGGACCGGCACTGTGTATTTTGGCGCCGGCGGCGCCATTTTCAAATCGCGGTCGGCGATTTTTAGATCTGACAGGTCAGGATCGCAGTGGATCAGCGTATAACACGCACCCGCGATTTTCCCCTGATTTTAAGGGGAAAAAAGTGCGTGTTATATGCTGATAAATACGGTATATTTACCCCCCCCCCCCCCCCCTCCCCTATTTGCATATATATAACCAAACATGAGTCCTGAAGAGGAAATTGAGACAAAAAAAAAAGTCCTGGATATTAGACTGAAAAGTCACTGTAAACTACTGATCTCAGGTTCTTTCCCCCCGCTGTAATCTTCCTTCATTCTTCTCTAGCCAAGCTGTTACTTCTATAGGGGCATTAAAGAACCTGACTTCCCCCAGAGCTGTTACTTTATCCCGCACGTCTATGATTAACGCATGATTAATCCTGAGCTGTTGTAGCCTCCGTTTACACTCTACAAACTTAGCTCTTTGTCTCTGTAGCTCAGGGGAAAAGTCTGGGTTTATTGATATCCTTGCACCATTATGCTGTATAATCTTCATCTCTCTTGCTTTCTGGAGGATAGTAACCTTATCTCTAAAATGTAGGAGTTTAAAAATAAGGGGTCTTGGATGCCCCCCCTGAGGACGGGGCCCTGGAGGCAACTCTGTGCGCGCGCTCAATCGCAAAAAAACCTGAAAACGAATCTTTCCCAAATTTCTCTTTAAGCCAGCCTTCCATGAATTCTATAGGATTGTTACCTTCACATCCCTCGGGGAGACCCAGGACCCTTAAGTTCTCTCTACGTAACCTATTTTCCATACTGTCCATTTTCTGCATACATGAATTTAGTTGGTCCCTCATATATGTTACTTCTTGTCTCATTGGATTCACATAATCTTCCAACTGAGTCTTCCCTCAAGGACAGTTGTCCGAGCACAAACCACTTGTACTTCATGTTTTAGGCTGGGTTCACACTGGTGCGACACGACAGCCGTCCTACTTTGGATCCGACTTTGCCCTGCGACATGAAGCCGGCATGTGTCCGACTTTCAATGAACGGGGATCCGACTTGGATCCCCGCCAATGCCGGCACTGTGTTTGGTATGAATCTTTAGGGGGAACTCCGCGCCAAATTTTAAATAAAAAACCGGCATGGGTTCCCCCTCCAGAGGCATACCAGGCCCTTGGGTCTGGTATGGACCTTGAGGGGAACCCCCTACGCCGAAAAAACGGCGTGGGGGGTCGCCCCCAATCCATACCAGACCCTTATCCGAGCACGCAGCCCGGCCGGACAGGAATGGGGGTGGGGACGAGCGAGCGCCCCCCCCCCCCCCCCCCCTCCTGAACCGTACCAGGCCGCATGCCCTCAACATGGGGAGTGGTGCCTTGGGGGAGGGGGCGCGCTGCGGCCCCCCCACCCCAAAGCACCTTGTCCCCATGTTGATGAGGACAAGGGCCTCTTCCCGACAACCCTGGCCGTTGGTTGTCGGGGGTCTGCGGGCGGGGGGCTTATCGGAATCCGGGAGCCCCCTTTAATAAGGGAGCCCCCAGATCCCGGCCCCCCACCCTATGTGAATGAGTATGGGGTACAGCGTACCCCTACCCATTCACCTAGGAAAAAAGTGTCAATTTAAAAAAAAAAAAAACACTACACAGATTTTTAAAGCATTTTATTAGACAGCTCCGGGGGTCTTCTTCCGACTTCGGGGGTCTCTCCGGTTCTTCTCCACGCTCTCCGGATCTTCTGCCGGGCTCCTCCGCTCTCTTCTGCTCTTTTGCCGCTCTTTTGCTAAAGCGGAGGAGCCTGGTCTTCAATCTTCTGCCTTCTGCCTTCTTCTCCTGATGTTGACACGACGCTCTCTGGGGCTAGAATGCTCTCTGTGCGCTCTGCTCTGACTTATATAGGCGGTGACCCCGCCCCCTTATGCCGTCACAGTCCCTGGGCATGCTGGGACTGTGACGTTTTAGGGGGCGGGGTCACCGCCTATATAAGTCAGAGCAGAGCGCACAGAGAGCATTCTTATGCCGTCACAGTCCCAGCATGCCCAGGGACTGTGACGGCATAAGGGGGCGGGGTCACCGCCTATATAAGTCAGAGCAGAGCGCACAGAGAGCATTCTAGCCCCAGAGAGCGTCGTGTCAACATCAGGAGAAGAGGGCAGAAGGCAGAAGATTGAAGACCAGGCTCCTCCGCTTTAGCAAAAGAGCAGAAGAGAGCGGAGGAGCCCGGCAGAAGATCCGGAGAGCGTGGAGAAGAACCGGAGAGACCCCCGAAGTCGGAAGAAGACCCCCGGAGCTGTCTAATAAAATGCTTTAAAAATCTGTGTAGTGTTTTTTTTTAAATTGACACTTTTTTCCTAGGTGAATGGGTAGGGGTACGCTGTACCCCATACTCATTCACATAGGGTGGGGGGCCGGGATCTGGGGGCTCCCTTATTAAAGGGGGCTCCCGGATTCCGATAAGCCCCCCGCCCGCAGACCCCGACAACCAACGGCCAGGGTTGTCGGGAAGAGGCCCTTGTCCTCATCAACATGGGGACAAGGTGCTTTGGGGTGGGGGGGCCGCAGCGCGCCCCCCTCCCCCAAGGCAACAACCCCCCATGTTGAGGGCATGCGGCCTGGTACGGTTCAGGAGGGGGGGGGGCGCTCGCTCGTCCCCACCCCCATTCCTGTCCGGCCGGGCTGCGTGCTCGGATAAGGGTCTGGTATGGATTGGGGGGACCCCCCACGCCGCTTTTTCGGCGTAAGGGGTTCCCCTCAAGTTCCATACCGGACCCAAGGGCCTGGTATGCTCCTGGAGGGGGAACCCATGCCGGATTTTTATCTAAAATTTGGCGCGGAGTTCCCCCTCAAGATGATCTGAGCACAAGTCGCGTGCCGAAGTCGGATCATGTGAGACGGCAATCCGACTTTGATCCGACTTCAATGATAGTCAATAGGGTGAAGTAGGATCAAAGTCGGACCAAAGTAGTACAGGGAGCATTTCTAAAGTCGGAACGACTTGTGTCGGACCAGTTAGGACGGCTCCCATAGGGAAACATTAAATTTCACACGTCATGCGACATGAGCTCCCAATGTCGGAGCGTTTGTCGGACCAGTGTGAACCCAGCCTTAAGGCTAGCAATTCATCTCTAATGCCTTTTAAGCTGGTCAGATAAATCAGATATTGATGACTTACAGCTGTTGACTGCTAGGAAGATATCTTTCAAGGATGGCTCCTTCTCTGCTGCTGAGGCTGCCGCACTAATTCTTTATTTGAGCCAATTTCCCCCTCCAGGGCCATACATGCTACCATGTCTGACGATGTAGCTGTCGCATCTCCCGCTGCTGAGGCTTGGCTTCTCCTCCCAGGGTGACCCGTCTGGTGCTGCGCTCCCCTGATTGGCCACCCTTCTTAGGTGTCTGATTTGGTGTATGTGCAAAGCATTCCAATTTGGCGGTAATTTGGCTGTACAGAGGCACCAGCTCCATCCTGCACCGCCGCCTCCTCCATCCCCCTCTTCCTAGTCATACTGGCACAATCACCTCTGACCCTGACGGGTCTCACATGTCACTGGCGGTCGCTCTATCCCAGGTAAGTGCGCCTCCCTCTCTCACTGGGATAGATGCTGCTGATATTTTACCCGGTAGAGCTACAGGAAAGCGTACAGGCTGCTCACCACTCAGACGCTGGGACCGTCACTCCGTTCAGTGGCACTGTGTTCCGGGTGTCTCAACATCTCCCTCTCCATGCTACACGACTGCGCCAGGCATAGGAGCAGGAGCTAGGTCCGACCGTACCGCAACCTCTCACCTCAACATCCGGTCACGCCCCCGACTTTACTACCACTCGTTTTACATATTTTAAGTAGATATTTGCAAAAAAGGGATTCTTGGTTCATATGTTGCAGGGGTCTCCAAACGTTCTAAACAAAGGGCCAGTTTAATGTTCTTGAGACTTTAGAGGGGCCGGACAGTGGGAGTAGAAAATGTCCTGGCTTTAGAGAGGAAGTGCCCCCACGTTAATGTCCATAAGAGGAATAGTAACTCATTATTGGTGTCAGTAGGAGGAACAGTGCCCCATCATTTGTGTCTGTGGGAGGAATAATGCCCCAAGTGCCAGATAAAGGCCCCAGTTTGGAGACCACTGATATATTGCAATATGTGTTCAAGCAGGCCAACTACATCAAAGTGATCTCCATCCTTGCGCTACTGTTCTTACTGTACAAAATACAGACTGTAGCTCTCCTCCAACTGTGTCTCCCCTTTATTGGCACTATATGTCCCTTTTTAAAGTAGGATATAGGCAAACAAATAAGGATTTAGCATTTTTCATAGTGAAGGGCTAGGGAGGACTCCACTATGATGTAGTTGGCTAGCTTGAGCGTGTATTGCAAAAATATGCACACCGAGAGTAAGGGAATATAGCAGTGTGCACAGGCCCTTTAACCACTTCCTGCCCAGCCTATAGCAGATTGATGGCCGGGAAGTGTTTCTGTTATCCTGACTGGACGTCGTGTGACGTCCAGCAGGATAACATGCTGGCGCCTGCCAGTGGGGGCGCACAGCGCGGAGTGTCAGCCTGACACGCCCGCATCTCCGATCGTGATAAGAAGCCTCTGACAGAGGCTTCTTACCACGTGATCAGCTGTGACCAATCACAGCTGATCATCGTATGAACCAGGAAGTGCCGGTAAACGGCATTTCTTGGTTCGCGCTGACAGGGAGAGCGAACAGCGGCTCTCCCCGTCAGAGGTGGGGTCTGTGCTGATAATCGGCACATTGACTATCAGCACAGCCCCCATCAAATGTACCCATAAGCTGCCAATCGGTGCCCAGTCAGTGCCCCATCATAACCCCCTGCCAGTACCCAATAAGTGCCAATCAGTGTTCATCACAGTGGTGATCAGTGCCCAGCATTAACACCTGTCAGTACCTGCCCAATTAGTGCTGCCCATCAGTGCCATCTATTAGTGTCCATCTATGCCGCCTATCAGTACTTCCTCATCAGTGCCCATTGGTGAAGGAGAAAACAAAAATTTATAACAACGAAGAAAAACTTTATTTTTTTTTCAAAAATGTCGGTCATTTAGCAAAAAATAAAAACCGCAGAGGTGATAAAATACCACCAAAAGAAAGCTCTATTTCTGGGAAGAAAATTATAAAAATTTAGTTTGGGTAGTGTTGTATGACCACGCAATTGTCATTCAAAGTGCGACAGCGCTGAAAGCTCAAAGTTGTCCTGGGCAGGAAGGGGTGAAAGTTCCTGGTATTGAAGTGGTTAAGGACAAATTGAATCTTTGTGTGCAGCAAAGTTCTTGCCAGTTGGATTGTATGCCGCTCATAACTTCTCTCTGGTTTTTACAAGACCTGTACTAGGGAAATAAAGTGTGGTCTTTGTAATGAATTACTAAAGGTAAAAATAATTTTTATATATTTGTTATACATTCGAAATTCATTGCTTTACTGTATCGCGATAGTCCAATTACCCCCATGTCTTTGTGGCAGCCTGGTTGGGGACCAGGCTCCCAATCCCTTTTAAGACCTGTACTAGGGTGATGCTGCCACCCTTTCACTGGTTGATGTCTATTCTATTTTGTTTGCAAAATCCTTGAAAAGAGCTTAAAGTGGTTGTAAAGGCATTAAGATAGAAAGCCGCCTGTGTGTAGCAGCCCCCCTCAACCCCACCCCACCCCCCCCAGCACTCGCCTGATCCCGATCTCTATCCAGCGATGTGCACGAGTAGCTCGGCTGCCTGGCCCATAGCAATCTGCTTGCTGTGAGGGCACTCGACAGGAGGGAGAGGCCAGGAGCGCCAGCGGGGGACCCGAGAAGAGGAGGATGTGGGCTGCTCTGTGCAAAACTATTACACAGAGCAAGGTACGTTTTTAACAGGTTTGTTATTTTTAAAGGGAAAAAAAAGACTTTACAATCACTTTTTATCTGGTTTTTCCTCTATTGGCTCACATATTCGTTCAGACTTCAGGGAATGTTATAATTTTTCCCTATATTAACTATAATGACCTCTGCTTCTAACGATAACAGCACATTTACTACAGTCATTGGATTTAAAAATTCTAAAAATAGCTGCAATTGTTTGCCCATCCCCTATCCCTTTCACTACATTAAGCTAGGGATGTGGTAGTGAATGTGACCAGTCACTTTTTATATCTCCAGCCAGCATGTTGTATTTAAGGATTGTGACATGTTGACCACTGCGCTGAGATTTGATGGGTACGTAGTTACTTACTGGGTACTTGGTCATCATTATTTCACTGGGTCATGGTCAGTGGTTTCTTTCCTGTTATGTCACTGGACTGCACACATCCCACAAGTCAGGGAACTTGTACTGCTGGCTACATTTGTATTAACTTTTTTCTTTGCTGCAGTTGATAGATTTAATTTGTTCTTCTTAAATGAGACATGCGGTGTGTGTTAATACGATTGCATGTGATTCCTGCTGATCCTTTTTATCATTGTGGATGTCTGATAATCTGCAATATTGTCATACTTTAACTGCTTCAGCCCCAGAAGACTTTATCCCCTTCCTGACCACAGCACTTTTTGTGATTCGGCACTGCGTCACTTTAACTGACAATTGCGCGGTTGTGCGATGTTGCACCCAAACAAAATTGACGTCCTTTTTTCCCCACAAATAGAGCTTTCTTTTGGTGGTATTTGATCACCTGCGGTTTTTATTTTTTGCGTTATAAACAAAAAGAGCGTCAATTTTTTACTTTTTGCTATAATATCCCCCAAAAATCTATATATAAAAAAGTTTTCTTCAGTTTAGGCCGATATGTATTCTACATATTTTTGGTAAAAAAAAAAACGCAATGAGCGTAAATTGGTTTGCGCAAAAGTTATAGCGTCTACAAAATATGGGATAGTTTTATGGCATTTTTATTAGTTTTTTTCACTATTAATGGCGGTGATCTGTGATTTTTATCAGGACTGCACCATTATATCAGACAATTTTGACACATTTTTGGAACCATTGGCATTTATACAGCGATCAGTGCTATAAAAATGCATTGGTTACTGTAAAAATGTCACTGGCAGGGAAGGGGTTAACACTAGGGGGCGATCAAGGGGTTAATTGTGTTCCCTGGGAGGTGATTCTAACTGAAGGGGGAGGGGACTGTGTAGGGGAGATGAGATTGCTGTTCATACTCTGTATGAACAGACGATTGGTCTCTTCTCCCCTCAGAGAACCGGAAACTGTATTTACACACACAGAACCCGGTTCTCTGTGTGTCAGCCGTGATCACGGGAGCCCGGCAGTGATCACGACTGCCGGGCACTTGCATCGGCTCCGGGGACGCATAGCGGGTGCACGCCCCTAGTGGCCAGTGCCACAGGGCATGGCGACATTGCATAACGTCGCTTCGCCCAGCCGTGCCATTCTGCCGCAGTACAACTGCGGCTGCTGGTTGGCAAGTGGTTTATAGTTCACCTTCTGAACGTGTTACATGCTACGCCTCCTCATCTCTACACCCCCCCCCCCCTTTCCCTGTGAACACACCTAGGGGCTCCTCTCCCCATACCTGCTGTCACATAGTGCAGGTGTAACTGCATTATTCATTCACATTCTGAACGAATTGTGATAGACTCACCCGGGACAGAGGCTTTTGAAGGGGACTGAATGCTAGCCTCTTGCCTACCTTTGGGTCCTGGCATTTGAGGGAGCTACACGCATTTAGGAAGATATTCTGTTATGTAATGCAAAAGGACATTAATAAGGAGGCCTTGATGGTCCTTGCCAGCTTGGGACTCAGTGGACAGATGTATGTGAAAGGAATGCTGATTAATGAGATCTGGAAAGCCCAGGTCTTTCACCCAATAGTTTGTCTTGTTTTGTTGTACTCTTTTGCTGGGTCATTTGGGGTGTGGCTGTATTCCAGTGTTCTACTATTGTCTGTCTGCCTTGGATATTATGGGATGTGTATGTAGATTAGCTGTGAGATTGGTGGGGCGAATTCCTCTAACAGCTTTCCCTGCTAATTGGACAGTCTACCCCGCCCGGAATGCAAAGGGGGGGGGGGAGGAATTGTCCTGAGTATTATCTGTGTACCTGTGTTTTCTTTTCTTTTTTTTTCTTTTTTTTTTTTTTTTTTTTTTTTTTCAATAGACAGTCCCATGTTCAGCAACCAAATGAGTATTATCTTGATTGTGGTTGGAATATCTGATATCTATATTCAGACTGGGAGGAAGCGGTATATGACGAAAGCACTCAAGCGGAGTGTGGGACGTTTCGTTGCATGAATTAACTAAAAGTCCTGTCTACCACCATTACAAGCAGCTTGTATTTTTTATTGAACTTCCAGGGTGCTGATGAGCGCCCTCATAGGTTACTGACACTTCTGCAGCTGAGCAACTGTCAGCCCGTATGGAGGTATGGGCAAAGGGCTGTCAGCAGTGTCCGCATGAGCCAGACACCATACCCATGATCCACTAATTGTGGATGCAATGCTTTGCAGGCTCCTGTTTACACAAATAATAAATGCACAATTTTTTTTTCCTTCAAAGCCTTGTGCATTTTATTTTTATTTTTTTACTGAGGGTGAACTTGGCCTTTAAACACCCTCATTGCTATGGTAGCCCAAGTCCATGCTGTCATTGCCTAGGCCAGTGATGGCGAACCTTGGCACCACAGATGTTTTGGAACTACATTTCCCATGATGCTCAACTACACTGCAGAGTGCATGAGCATCATGGGAAATGTAGTTCCAAAACATCTGAGGTGCCAAGGTTCGCCATCACTGGCCTAGGCTGTAAGTGACATTGTGGATCTTTGGTCAATGTGTGGTGTGTGTTGTAGTTGGCAGCTTGTGATGGAGAGATAATAAATAAATATATATACAGTGGCTTGCGAAAGTATTTGGCCCCCTTGAACTTTTCAACCTTTTGCCACATTTCAGGCTTCAAACATAAAGATATAAAATTTTAATTTTTTGTGAAGAATCACCAACAAGTGGGACACAATTGTGAAGTGGAATGAAATCTATTGGATATTTTAAACTTTTTTAGCAATTAAAAAACTGAAAAGTGGTGCGTGCAAAATTATTCGGCCCCTTTACTTTCAGTGCAGCAAACTCACTCCAGAAGTTCAGCGAGGATCTCTGAATGATCCAATGTTGTCCTAAATGACTGATGGTGATAAATAGAATCCACCTGTGTGTAATCAAGTCTCTGTATAAATGCACCTGCTCTGTGATAGTCTCAGGGTTCTGTTGAAAGCGCAGAGAGCATCATGAAGACCAAGGACACACCAGGCAGGTCCGTAATACTGTTGTGGAGAAGTTTAAAGCCGTATTTGGATACAAAAAGATTTCCCAAGCTTTAAACATCCCAAGGAGCACTGTGCAAGCGATCATTTTGAAATGGAAGGAGTATCAGACCACTGCAAATCTACCAAGACCTGGCTGTCCCTCTAAACTTTCAGCTCAGACAAGGAGAAGACTGATCAGAGATGCAGCCAAGAGGCCCATGATCACTCTGGATGAACTGCAGAGAACTACAGCTGAGGTGGGAGAGTCTGTCCATAGGACAACAATCAGTCGTACACTGCACAAATCTGGCCTTTATGGAAGAGTGGCAAGAAGAAAGCCATTTCTCAAAGATATCCATAAAAAATCTTGTCTAAAGTTTGCCACAAGCCACCTGGGAGACACACCAAACATGTGGAAGAAGGTGCTCTGGTCCGATGAAACCAAAATCGAACTGTTTGGCGTAAAAGCAACACAGCTCATCACACTCAACACACCATCCCCACTGTCAAACATGGTGGTGGCAGCATCATGGTTTGGGCCTGCTTTTCTTCAGCAGGGACAGGGAAGATGGTTAAAATTGAGGGGAAGATGGATGCAGCCAAATACAGGACCATTCTGGATGAAAACCTGTTGGAGTCTGCAAAAGACCTGAAACTGGGACGGAGATTTATCTTCCAACAAGACAATGATCCCAAACATACAGCAAAATCTACAAAGGAATGGTTCACAAATAAACGTAT
The DNA here is from genome assembly GCF_042186555.1 of Aquarana catesbeiana. Lineage (NCBI taxonomy): Eukaryota > Metazoa > Chordata > Amphibia > Anura > Ranidae > Aquarana > Aquarana catesbeiana. The sequence goes on along the minus strand of NC_133326.1, from coordinate 115,233,516 downwards.
CCAGGTGTTAGAATGGCCAAGTCAAAGTCCAGACCTGAATCCAATCGAGAATCTGTGGAAAGAGCTGAAAACTGCTGTTTACAAACGCTCTCCATCCAACCTCACTGAGCTCGAGCTGTTTTGCAAGGAAGAATGGGCAAGAATTTCAGTCTCTCGATGTGCAAAACTGATAGAGACATACCCCAAGCGACTTGCAGCTGTAATCGCAGCAAAAGGTGGCTCTACAAAGTATTAACGCAAGGGGGCCGAATAATTTTGCACGCCCCACTTTTCATTTTTCTATTAGTTAAAAAAGTTTCAAAAATCCAAAAGATTTCGTTCCACTTCACAATTGTGTCCCACTTGGTGATTCTTCACAAAAAATAAAAATTTTATATCTTTGTTTGAAGCCTGAAATGTGGCAAAAGGTTGAAAAGTTCAAGGGGGCCGAGTACTTTCGCAAGCCAGTGTGTGTGTATGTGTGTATATATATATATATAGATAGATATAGAGATATAGATATATATATATCTATCTATTTCTCCCTCTAGATATAGATATAGATATATATAGATATATATATATATATATATATATATATATATATATATATATATATATATATATATATATATATATATCTATATATATATAGATATATCTATCATACATGCATTTTTTTTTTTTTTTTTTTTTTTTTTGCTAAAAGCATTGATTTTGGGTTCATGTAATATTATTTTTTTTCCTAAGGAATATATATGCTGGGCTTTGAATCCCCTACATTTTTTTTAATTTGTATTTTTGTGTATGTTGTATGCCATTGGCTCCTGCTGCTGTCAGTTGCAGCCAATGAGAAGAGAACAGGGGGCTGGGCAGAGCCACACTTTCTTTAAATGGACACGAGTGCGGTTCGGGAGCGAGCCTGCACAAGTGCCCGCATATTAAGAGGCTTGCTTGTGGGGGGCATTCAGCAGGGGGAAGAGCCAGGACCACCAATGGGGGACCCAAAAAAAGATGATCAGGTCTGCTTTGTGCAAAACCATGACATGTTTATTATTTAAAAAAAAAAAAAATACCTTTTTACTTTTTAGAATCACTTTAAGCTTTTTATCTGTAACGTGTAATGCTGCAATCCCCCCACCCCTTTTAAAGTGTACATAACCAACGTAAAACGGAATGCAATTAAATAAAAATTGTCCATTCAAACCAATAGATGGTTCGAATCTCAGTTGGTTCAGCAGAGACTGGTTGAGATCCGAAACCTGTATGGGTGGGCTGATTGTACCCAAGTCAATCCATCGATTAACTTTGGTACAACCAGTATGCTGAATTTTGACATGCGATTGCCAGTTGCTAGCAATAATCACTGTTTTGAATAATGCTGACCTCTTCATTGTCTAAAGTAGCCTTTTTCAACCTTTCTAACATGGAAGTACCCTTGAAAAAAAACTTTCTGTTCTCAAGGAACCCTTGTTAATTCCTATATCTACAGTTCACAGATTTATTTGTATGATAGTCTTTGGGGAAAAATGCTCCTTACATTTTGTGGTCTTTGTGAAGAATCACCCCATTACAGATATCCATTGACACCATTTATTAGCTAAAAGCTATTTATCTGAAAGGCAGAAGTTGTTCTTTGCTCAAGGAATGCCTAGTAACCTCTGGAGGGACCCTGGTTGAGAGAGGCTGGTCTATGGCATTAGTATATACTTCCTCTGTCATTAATACTGAAGCATCACTATCGACAACCCCTTTTTTTTTTTTTCCTTCCTGTAGCTCCAGCACATAGTTAGTGATGAAATCTGTGTCCAAGTGACTGATGTCTACCTCTCTGAGAGCAGCTGCAATTCCACAGGGGGTCTTCTGGCTACCCAAGCCTCACGCAGTCTGAATGAAGCCAACTACCAGCGAAAGTCCGAACAGCTAATGTCAGATGAGAACTGTTTCAAGGTAAGGGGGTTTTCCTGATGTTTTTAAGGGTGTTGTGATTAAAAAGAGCAGATATCCCTTCTGTTGTAGAACAATGTTCAAAGAGGAGGTACAGTCTCCTGTGTAAAAATGTAATTCTACAGCTACAAAAACTATAGCTGCTGACTTTTAATAAACAGCCACTCACCTGTCCCAGGATCCAGCAGTGTGCCCAACCCAGCCATTTTCACCTGTCCCCAGTGCCGGTATGTTAAATGTGGGCACCTGGCTGTGAGAGGTTGTGGCTTCATAGCTGGGCGCCCACTGCACTGCACATTGTGAATGGTCCAGCAGTCTTCTGCCCACCTGTCACGGGGGGAGGGGGGGGGGGGGGGGGGGGTTAGAACTTCCAAATCCACTCGCCTAGGGGAGCAGAGCGGAAACGACATTTCTTTACTAGGAGCCGGGGTTGAGGCCTTAAAGTGGAACATCCCCTTTTGGGTGGACCTCTGCCTTAAGCTTCCTGTTGTCAGGATTCTAATTAATTGATGGCTAATAAAAGCAGTCAACAATGAGCATTGTTAGAACCTTGTTGGCCCCACTAGGGCAATTTTTGGACCCACATTAAAATACTTTGAGGATCCAAGAATATTAAATTGGTTTTCCATGGCTTATACCTTTTTGTCAACTCCCTTCCCTCTTTACGTTATGACTATCTCTACCTTTCCTGCTGGTTTTTACTTTAAAGCTTAACTCCTAGGTAAAATAAAATTGAACCTTACAGCAGGGCTCCCCCTGCACAACAAGATTTAAGGGCAACAGAAAAAGGAGGGTTTACGTACCTTATTTCTCACTGCCTAGCTAGACATTGGTTTTAGATATTCATTAGTCTCCGGCGCTCTGGGTTGTGGGCAGGCCCATTACATCCTCACTTACTTACAATGTAAGACTTGTTTCATCACGGGGTTAGGGTTGTATTTGATATGTGCAAAGAGAGATCACACAAATACTTAGTAGTATAACATATTTTTTAAAAGTAATAACAGATAAATAAAATATTAGAAAATAGAGCAATGGTACTTAACTAAATATGCAGTTTCTGCTGCAGAGTCCCATATGCGTACGCAGTGTGGCATACTGGTGAGCACGCATGTGTGATTGCAAGCTCTCAAGACGAGACTGGCTTATTCCAGTTTGGGCCATGGTACATAGAGGCTAGTATGTGAGTAAATGACCAATCAAAGTTGATTGGACATTGATCTCACCCTTAAAGGGGGATAGTAGGCTGGTCATCCTGCATTCCTGAAACCTTATGTCAGTTAAGGTAAAACGATACATATGTTCCTATATGGCTCCTTGGCCAGGTTTAGAATTCATTATTACAGATTTGTGAGACCACTAGACAACTTTAACTAAGGAAATATGTAATATGCAATTTCCCTATCGGGACTGTAGGTCCTGTGTTGTACTTGAAGTCATCAGTTTCTTTGATGGATGGAGTAGTGAAGAAAAGTGGCTTTAGGGACCGGCCGCGTGCCTGGGAGAAAGCCTTTGGGAGCATAGAGTAAGGGAAGTATAGCTGCTTTTGATCCCCCTAGACAAAAACAAGCATTTAACGCTAGCAGTAAGCCCTACTGCAAGGGTCAGTTTTTGTTTTAGAGTTGAGATTTATTGGTTCTGCGGAGCTCATTAGTGAATTAGCAAATAGCTGTGGTATGAGATATGTAAATGTATTTTTCCAAGGACATCGCTTGCTGGGGCTGCATAATTTTAATACTGCTTTTGATGTCCTTCAAGTGATGGAAAGATTAACATTCAGTAATTTTAGACTGTTTCCTATGAACAATCATTGTCACCAGAAAAGGCTGTTCTTTATAATCCACTCCTTTGCAAGACTGCACAAGAGTATATCAAATATCTATTGATTTCTTCGTATTGTGCAGGAGTTTTTTTTTTTTTTTTTTTTTTTTTTTTTTCTTTCACACTGGGGCGGTAGGGGGTGTCGGCGGTAAAACAGCGCTATTTTTAGCGCTGTTTTACCGCGGTATTCGGCCGCTAGCGGTGCAGTTTTAACCCCCCACTGGCGGCCAAAAAAGGGTTAAAACCCCTCGAATAGCGCGGCTATAGCCGCGGTATTACCACGGTATGGCCGCGCTGTCCCATTGATTTCAATGGGCAGGAGCGGTGAATACACCGCTCCTTCACCGCTCCAAAGATGCGGCTGACAGGAGATTTTTTCTTCTCCTGCCAGCGCACCGCTTCAGTGTGAAAGCCCTCGGGCTTTCACACTGAACAAACAGCGGAGGCTGTTTAGGGGCGGTTTGCAGGCGCTATTTTTAGCGCAATAACGCCTGCAAACCGCCCCAGTGTGAAAGGGGCTTCAAGCATTAAGGGACACAGTAAGTCAAGTACAGTCTTGCCTAAAGGAGGTTTGAACCCTGGCAAACAGAACAATTGTAAGCCGGCCACTGTACCCCTGTATAACTATAACCCCTCTCCTAGCCAGCATGCCTCATTTTTTTTTCTGCTAGGTTCCTGGGAGGTTTAATACCTTGTCTTCAGTTTGGCTGAAATTGGTTTATTGTATTTTTGTTTTTTTCTTTTTGATGGAATTTTTTTTCTTTGTAATTTCAATGAAGTGCCTCACTAACAACTGCTCAGCTGGTCTGTATGTTGCTGCTATCCAGATAGGCATTTCCGCAGTCTAGCTTTGGAGGCTTTACACAGACCCTGCTGGACTAGACATGGGGCTACCCTGGCATGTGACCTTTTAACACTGGGTTCTGCTTTGCGATACTTTCCAGTGTGTTAGCTGTGGAGTGCTTTTTAGGTCCAGAGCTGTGATGGGACCCTGTCTCTGAGGACTCACTTTAAGGCCCTTCACACTTGAGCTACTTCACTGTTTACATTACTGACCACCTTTCAGATTTCCCACCACTGCTGGTAAAATTTGGGTCTGGGAAAAGGCTCTGCTGCCATCTGCTGGATGGAGGAACACATGTATGCACTCAATGCTCTTTCCTGCCATTCAACCTAGAGGAAGCATCCCATAGGTCTCTGGTCTTATTTCACCAACAGCCTACAGTGATTTGTCGATCCCTGGCTGCCTTAAACTCATTTGCACCAGCTGCCTGGGTTTGTGAGTACTTGAGACCATGCCTCACATTTCGGCCTAGCATCTTACCACAACAGGTCTTTGCTAAGATGCAAGGGGTACAGTCCTGCTGCCACAGATGCCCTCAGCCCAAAGTGGTTCTGGTGGGTTGACTCTGTATCCTCAACTGTAATCTGGAACCCAAATTTGTTATAGCTTCTTCATATAGGAGTCATTCTCAGCTCCTTCAGGTGAGGTGGAGTCCTCCCCTATGTCTGCAGAGACCTCAATTTCCACTCAGAACACAGTGCCTGCAGAAAGTGTAAGCACCCCCCTTGCCGAGTTTTATCTATCTCTGAAGAGATTTAGTTAATACAGGCATTTATATAGCCCCGGAAATTTTAAATCTTGCTTCGGAGCAACACATCCATCTATCGGTGGTTTTAAGTTGCAGACATTTCCATGTTTTTTCTTGGTGACCTGTCAGTGGCTGTTGCTGGACATTTGCTTATTGACGTCCTTCTTGTATCTAAATACTTGGACGAGCGAGAGAATAATTTTTTTGGGATTTGTATGCTGGGTAGAGGACGGGTGGGCTGGCTTACAATTTTCTGTTTTGCCATTGCCCAAATCTCCTGTATGCTGCATTATAACCTGAGTGTATCTAAACTCCTGTATCCATCAACTGCAAAGAAATATAATTTTTTGGTAACTACTGCACATCTTCTTATCCCTGTCAGAACTCCTGACTGGACTGTCCTGTCCACCATTGGAGTTTTGGGTGTTCCCACCCACTTTTGTATGTTCCAGCACCTATAACAAGAAGAATGGGTACTTCCATTAAGAGCCACGACAGCTGTGCCCGGGTCTCCAAAAGTTAGAGGGAAACCGTAAGGGTCCTTTTACACGGGCGGTCTGCCTGGCGGACTCCGCTTTGCTCAGCGGGGGGATCCATCTGAATCCCGCTGAGCAGGCAGGTGACAGGTCCGTCTCCGCTAACTGCAGAGACGGACTTGTCAGAGCCCCGCTCTGTTCTATGGGGAGATTGGATGAAAACAGACCGCCTTTCCGTTTTCATCCGATCTGATCCACCAGACTGATGGAAAATAGGTTCACCAGCCGTCTGGATTGATTAGATAGCAGCGAGTGTGAGCGGACAGGTCACCGCGGACATCCAGTGCTCCATAGGAGTGAATGGAGTGTCCGCTCAGGTCTGCCTGAAAAACGGACACAGACCTGATCAGAAAGCCTGTGTGAAGGGGCCTTAGGTAGTTTAACTATCAGCTTTTACATAACTGAAATCTGTTTTGTGTAGACTGACCCTGTAAGTAAAACTGACTAATGATCTTTTTTCCCCACTGACTGATTTGTTTTTCTTTTTGTTTCTTTTTTTGCAGTTGGTGTTCACCCAGAGTTGTGGGCAGGTCCAATTAACAATTGAATTGCTGGACACTGAGGAAGAAAACTCAGATGACCCAGCGGAGACCGAGGTAAGCCCGACTCGCGCCTGAGGGGCTCTCGGTTACCGCCACCCCTGGCAGGACCCCAACCTCCAGCACCTCCTGGGGGATGGGACACAGGGGGGCATGTGTGAAACCTAGAAAATCCACCTTCTGAGATCAAATCACAGCCCACCCCGGTCACACTAAACCTGCAGTGCGTGTACTGTCTGAATCTCTTTTTATAGAACTGTAAATAATGTTGCCCATCTGTGGTTTGTTACTGAATCCAGAAAAGACAAACTTCCCAAAAATATCCAAATATTTTGGAGCCAGAGTTAAATTGTAATATAATAAAACTTGTTTTAACGATCCAGGGTGACTCAGTGATTTGTTCTGTTTTCTTTTACTTTCCATGCCTTTTCTTTCCATTCTATCTTTCTAAATATACTAATATTCTTCCTCTGTCTTTAACCCTTGGAAACCAAGATGCTTTAGTATGTGTAGCTGTCATTGTTAGAAAATTTTAAAGGGGTTTTACATTGAAACGTAACATATATTCTCTATTTAACACGGATAACCCACAATCAACAGTGGGGTGTATGTTTGTTGAAATTGCCTGGCTGACAAAGGCCAACTTTGAAGATATAAGTGTCAAGATATTTGAATAGATGAATTCTGATACCAGGTAAAATATCCCAGTACTTGCAGGTTCTAGTGATCGCCTCCCATTTAAAAAAAATATGTTCAATATTTGTTTGGCGGAGTCGATGTCATCTTGTCCATTTAGGACGAAGTGATTTGTGTCTGCCAGGATTCCCCTTCAAGGTATATTTGCGATTTTAATGCCTTTGTTGCCTCCCTGCACCATTGGAGCCTTAGCTTTAGTGCTCCGATGAAGCAGGTGGTCTGGTCACTGTCATGTTTGTGGGGCAGTGAAGTCATTCAAGCACAGAGGCTCTGAAACCAGAGCTTAAAGAGCAACTTTGGGCAAAAGTTTTCCCATGCAGTGGAGCTGTGCCTGCACTGCTCGTCTTGTCTAGGTGTGAAGCGAAGGCTTATATTCACCTGATCATTTGTTCCACCAGAAAACAGCGCTACCCCCCCGGTCCAGTGGTGGACTGTTCTGGTCTGTGGAGCCTGCTCTGGGCTTGATGACGTCAGAAACAGTCCACAACTCAAGACCACCAGAGGGAGGGGATTGCCAGACCGGTCTCGTGCTTGGTGGATCGAAGGATTAGGTATGTAAATCTCCTTTCTCCTCTCCCCTAGAGAAAAACCAGCAGTTTACTTGTGCGGTGCTGACACAGGCCCACTGCATGAGAAAACTAATATTTATATATATATATTTGCATTGGCTTTAACCAGGGTGGACTCCTGTACCTGGGAGGTGGCAACAAAAGCATTGATCCCTAGATATACTTTCCTGGGGGAAAAAGGGGTAGGCTATCAACAGACCCTGCCCATTCAGGGAAAAGTGACTGGGTCTTCCCATTCCAAAATCCTATGTAAGGATGTCTAAATTTCTGTGTGCCATAATAATTGCTTTAGGACTCAATACTGATAAAACCTAACTTTTCAAACAATATATTAGAGGAAAACACATGGTAAGCTTAAACCTCTCATTCGTTCAGAGGATCAGTTACTTAGAGACCCATTTTTAAGGCCTTACATTTTATATACAATGCAATTGTTAGTAATCAAATGTGATATCATCACATTTTCTGTATTGAGCAGCATAGGATTTGTGATGAAATGGTAAAACCAAAGAAAATGAGCTCCCCAACTTGCATAAAGGAGAATTTGCAGTCCTTGAACATAACAATGTATTCTAGTGTGTGTATCCTCTAATCGGCTGCTTCACTTATAAATCGGACTCTAAAATTCAAATTTGAGTTTTCTGTGATGGTATATTCAGGTAAAAAGATTTTATTTAATCACTTGGTTCCAGGAGATTTTACCCCCTTCATGACCAGGCCTTTTTTTGCTATTTGGCACTGGGCTACTTTATGGAATGCTGTACCCAAACAAAATTTTATATCATTTTTGTTTTTCACAAATAGTTTTCTTTTGGTGGTATTTGATCACCACTGGGTTTTTTATTCTTTGCGATTATAAATGAGAAAAGACCGTCCATTTTGCTTTCTGCTATAAAACTTCCAATAAAAAATAAATAAAAAACTTCATACATTTTGGGCAAAATGTATTCTGCTACGTCTCTGGTTAAAAAAAAAAATCCCAATAAGGTGTACATGTTTGTGTGAAAGTTTTAGCGTCTACGAACTAAGGGATATTTTTTTTTTCTAACCTCTAATGGTGGTGATCGTTTACAATCACAGAGCTCTGTTCTGTGAATCACCACTGATCAGCAGGTCCCGGCAGTCAATCATTGGCGAGACCCGCCGATTGGCTTGTGCTGTAACGAAGTACAGCAGGCAGGCGCATGTGTGACGTACTAGGTGCGTGATCCAGCGCAGAGAGGGAGCTTTGCAGCTGTACTAAGTTAATTATCTAAACAAAACTTTATAGTTGTTGACGTGGCATTTCTAGACAAAAACTATAAATATCATTATAGATATTGTGTTCTTTGGAGGACAACGCAAAGAATGCAGTCATCAGTTGAAATGGTTTCAGAAAATGATGCGTGCTTGTAATGGCTACAACACACTACAGTGTACAAAAATGTTTTGACAGAGTACCCTTTCACAGTCTTGAAGATCCACTTTCCTGCATTGAGTTTCTACTGGCCTCAGTTCACTGTGATAAAAGGAGGTTAGCACAGGTCTGCAAATTTTAGCTGACCAAGAATGCAGTTTCTGTATTTTTTGGTCATCAGATTTGTGCAGTTGCACCAGCATGCGATATGTTGGGGGTAATCTTAATAAAGAGGCATCAAATTCTGCTGGCAGCTGTCTAAATTTAGCACAGGAGAGCTGGTGTAGAATTTTCGTGCCCATTTATTTATAAGATTAGGCCTCTACTCTCCAGTAGTTTTTGTACATTGGTAGGTATTTGGGGTTTAAAGCAAATCTGTCTTGAGAGAAGTTAGGTGGCTTTCGTTGACAATCTTATAGAAATTCTAGTTGCCTGGCAATAGTTTCCCACTGCCTTCAGTACTTTCTGAGCTATTTACCTGAAACAAGTAGATCATCAAAGTCGGAAATCCTTATATGCACTTTCAGAAGGGTTTTTTTTTAATGGCAGCCTCCATTTTTCTCTTCAGAGCACTTTGTAAAATCTAAAGGAACTGGCTATTTGCTGTGCACAGTGTAGAATTGTTGGCATCTGCAGAACAGACGCCACTTTGTGGCTTCCTCTGGATTGCACAGAGCACATTGGATGAAGATGCACATGGAGTTTAACACATTCAAATATTTTGAGATCACAAGATCTGGCACATAAGGGCCTTGATTTCTATGCAAGCTAAATAATAATTTGTGGAGCAGTCGCTAAAGGTTCCATGTTTGTATGACAAAAGTTCCCTTCATCAGACGGTGGGCCTAGAGCAGAAATCCCCACTTTGGTACCTGTCAGAATTCTGATGTTTCCCTCTCTTGTAAATTAATATGGTATGGTAAATCTAACTGTACTCTATCCAGTGCAATGTTTGAAATTTCTTTATCTGTTTCCCATGTACTTGAATGTGCCCCAGTCAGAATGTGTCATTTATTACCAAGATACCAGGTTCACCCCAATAGTAAATCTCAGGCACAAGTGTACTGGCCTGTGCATGCAAGAGCAGTCAACTTGAAACCAATGTCTCCCGAAACATAAAAGGAACTGCTTAGGTGGTCTACATCTCCAGCTCCTGCCAACAAAATGTGGATGTACTGACCCTTACGGCAGATGTCTAAATAAATTTAACATTCTGCTTACATGGTATCCTTGCATTGTAGTAAAAATCTTAAACATAGCTTAAAGTAAAACTGAAGGCAGAGTTTTTTTTTGCTATCTGTGTCCTATTTAGGAGTTTTCACTTCACTTCACTTCACTTCCTGCCCCATAGCTAAAACAGGGAGTGAGGAGTAATTCCTGGTAGTCAGTTGGGTCCCTGGAACTAGCGTCCTCATTGGAAGATTTCCCCTCTATTCCTGTTCTGGCAACCACTTAAAATGTTGGCATTTTCTTTCTCATTTGGTAAAAAATGGTCACCAGGGGAAATGGTGAGGGTCACTCTCTCTCTAACAAGGACACAGCAATAAAAACAGTGACAGGTGTTCCTACGCCTCACCACATTTAAAACTAAAGTTTTGCCTCCAGTTACACCTTAAATCCTGTATTCTTGTCTGTAATTGGCAAATGTGACCAATGCCAAGGTAGTTGTCTCAAGATTGCTGCCACAGGCTACGATGGTGCTGATGTCAAAAGACCGCTCAGTCATAACATCTGGCTGGGTAGTTGTACCAGAACAATCTCCTAGTGTTGGTCCTCAAGATCCTTTACTTCAGCAGACTGCAGTTCCAGCTGCCAGACAGATGCAGATCTTTTTACTAATAAGGCACGGCTTTAGACTGTCATCACTGGTTAATGATATCAAGCATATTACTAAAATGTCAGTGTGTGACTATGTATTCTTTAAAGTCTGAACAAAGGTGATTTGATTTGGTGTCATTGATTACTTAATTCTGAACACAAGCCTAATCATTGATGCTTTATAAAATGCACCTCCTAGTAGATTTTGATTGCAAAGCTTTTATTTAGTTTTTAAGCAAACTAATCAACTTAATACTGAAGCGAGTTGAAAATGTTCAATCTCCATTACATACGAGCCAGTCCAGCCCTGAAGATGCCACATTTGTAGGGCCATTCAAAACTTGATTGTTATAACTTGTTGAGGGAACATGTGATGTTGAAGTGTCACCATGTCCCCCTAGTCAGTGGTTCTCAAGTCCTGTCCTCGGGACCCACTAACAGGCCACATTTGCAAGATAACTGAACTGCATCAGAGGTGATATCATTTTCTGCTCAGTGATTGCAGTATTCTAGTCTGCATCTCCCAAAGGTAATACTTAAAATCTGGCCTGTTAGTGGATCCTGAGGCAGGAGTTGAGAACCACTGCCCTAGGTCCTCTAATAATATTGTGAAGCACAAGACAGACATCAGAAAATTTAAATCCTTCTAGATCACTTCAGGATGACCCCTTTTACAGGTATAGCTATGAAAAAAACATTAAAAATAAGTGTCTATACTGTTTAAAACCCAGTAATACACTGTGTCTCTCTCCTCTGCACATGCTCAGTTGCTATTTTTTGGCACTGTCGAATTTGTAGAGGTTTATCTGACAGCCTTAAAGCAGGCTTTAACTCTCCTATTCTTTAAAGCCAAGGGAGCTGCTTCTGTTTGATCTGCAACTACCATGGTGCTGCACATTTGATCATTTGACACCAGCCATTTGATGGTTTGACAGTTAGGTTGAGGACACAAGCAAATGGGACAGTTAGCAATTTCGGCATTCCAGGAATGTAATTGTTGATGTTTTTGGTTTCGCTTTAATTTACTGCTGTTCGGGTGCTCTGGGCTTCAGCAAAATGGCAGCAAGAAGAAACAGTAGCAATCCTGGAGGCAATTTCCAGCGCACACTCATTTTGGTAGCATCATTATTAATGTGGAATGTATGCTCCTTGCTAAAGAACCTTTTTGTTTTTGTCAAAACATTATGGGTAAAGTTGTGCTTTAAACTGTTGAATTATATAAAATGACAGCATACTGTTTTCTTATAATGAAGACACCACACAACCTGGGTTCAGAACAAAGTATAAACTGACCAACAAGTGATGTGTCTCAGTAGCATGAGATTAAAAGTTTTGAATTGGCCCCAGCCTGAAGTGGAGAAAATTTATAGTCTTAGCAGGAAAAACCGGAAGGTATGGAACACCTAATAAATGCTGTATTCTTTGCCATATTTAGAACTAAATATTAGCGTCCATTAGATTGGCTAGGGCTGCATTTAATCTTTGACATTATACATTTTCCACTGAAATGTATCGAGACACATTGACGCAATTTCTAAAGAAAAGAGTAAATTCAGCCTAAAAGGTAGGAACTCCATACAGCGCGAGAGTTCTGGGTTTGGTTTTCAGTAACTTATAGTGGCAGCTAAGTAGGTTCCCCTCCTGTGTAGGAATGACTTTTAGGTCACTCGTGTGAATAGGCCCGTGTTTCTTTGCAAAGTACTGTGTGTATGTGGGTATTTTTATTATGAAGCACCCATCTTATGTAGATCTGTACCCACACATCAATACTCTGAAAAAAAATTGTCCCTGTACTTCAACCAGCTCTATCACCCAGATGTGTATTTATACCTCTTCTACTAGCAACTCCTCCTGCATTAATGGAAACACTAAGCATACATTGTTTCTGGGGCCAGAATTTGGTAGGGATACTACAAGTATAGCTACAAATGTTACATCGAAAGAATTTGGAGCTTTTAAAATAAGTGGCCCAAAGTTTTATGTGATTGACTTTTTATTTTACTTTTCTCTACTTAAGCTACATTGCTACTGTCATTTGTAGAAGTATCATATGCAGACTAACTAATTTGACTTGTATATTCTACTGAACACTTAAAGGGGGTTGTAAACCCTCGTGGTTTTTCACCTTAAAGCATTCTATGCTTTAAGGTGAAAAACCTCCTGTGATGCAGCTGCCCTCCAGAGCCCCCCTTTTACTTGTCTGAACCCGGTCTTTCCAGCGATGGGGACGAGCACACCAGCTACAGCCGGTGTCTCGGGTCCTGACTGGATAGATTGACAGCAGTGCAGCCATTGGCTCTTGCTGCTGTCAGTCAAATCCAATGACGCGGTGGACTGGGCCAAGTCCTGCTGTTTGTGTAAATAGACGCAGCAGCAGAACACGGGAGTGCAGCTGCACGAGTGCCCCGAGGGGAGAGTGGCTCTCCAAAGGGGCACTCAAAGAGGAGCCAGGAGCGTCGCTGAGGGACCCCAGAAGAGGAGGATTGGGGCCCCACGGTGCAAAACCAACTGCACAGAGGAGGTAAGTATGACATGTTTGTGTTTTTTTTTTTTTTTTTGTTTTTTATTGTTTTTTTTAAATGAACCTTTTGGATATCCTTTAAATCGGTCATCATACTAAAGTCTTCCTATTTTTACAAGCCTCTTATTTTTGCTTATCAGAATTTTTTATTTTATTTTGGTGGAAAGCGAGAATGGGTTACCTTGAGTCATTGGCCTACATTTCCTTAGGAACCGTTTAGTACCTTGGGACATGCAGTACCCAGCAACCCTTAGTGTTTGAGATAGAGCTATGTATGGTTAAGGGACACCGTAAAGGTTTTGTTACATAGTTGGTCTGGTTGAAAAAAGTCACAAGTCCATCCAGTTCAACCAATAGAAGGGGGGAAAAAATGTAGTTTGTTTTGGAACCTTATAATGTTAAGTGGCCTAATTCATTATTTGGTGAAATTCATACAGAAAAACCCAGTTTGAGATATGACCTATAGTACCAGACTGGAAGATCTGAAGAAAAGTAATTGAAGTCCATGCATAGATATGAAAGTGTCCATGGGCAAAACCTAGTCTTGTGAATCTAGAAGGTTTTGCTTGGATCAGTAGACTATTGTATGCCCACGGACTCTGTGATCTGTGCAGACCTTATTTGACCGATAGATCTTGGTGAAAGAATTGGATATCCATGTTTTGTTTACCAAATTATTCATTCTCTACCGAAAAATAAGTACAGTGCCAGAGATAGTTCATAAACGTGTACTCCAAGGCAATACTGGCGTACATGTTTGTGACACATCATTCACTTTGTCAACGGCCACATTGACATTGTAGTAAAGCATACAACATGCTTTTTTTTTCTTTTTTTTTTTTTTTTTTTTTTTCAGCAAGGTACAACATTCTGCCTCTTCCAGGTACATGGTCTCTTGAAACTGCTGCTGGGTGACCCTTTACATTTTTCCTCCCTACCCTTATGATTGGTTTAACTCCTTTGCTTTCCTAAAAGGATCCTGTTAGAATGGAATGATAAAAGTTGCCATTGCAGACTTGTTTTTGAAAGTGCAAGCACCAGGCAACATTACTGTACTGCATTGTAAGTCTACTTTGTGTGTATCAAGTATCCTGATATTTCTCTAGCTGTGTGCGGCCAGTGTCTAACTGGGTTGTGAAGCCTCTGTCAAGATGACATCCCTGGAGCCACATCCAGTGTAAGAACTGCCATGCTAATGCACAAGTTAAGAATGGGTTTGCCTATACTTCTATCCTAACAGGTTCCCTTTGTGCAAAAAGATACATAGTTTGTGTTATGTTATATGGCGGATTTTGGTACTGCAGTGGTAAAAACCTTTCAAGTCAAATGGGTTGGAAAGTCTTGGATGCATTTCCAAACCATTTAGAACCTCCCCTATGATGCACAATATAATGCTATGTATGGGTCTGAAGAAAAGGATCTTTTGAGGCTGTGATTGTTTTTGTATATACTGTTAAAGTGTTACTAAACCCAGAACAGTAAAATCAGTCTGTATATGCAGTAAAGCATACTTGTTATGCTCGCTGTGCAACCTAAGGGGTTAATCCTCTGCATTGTGTAAAAAAGGCTGTGAGATCCTGTCTTCTCTGATCCTTCCCTTCTTCCACAGTTTCCAATCCATTTCCTGATGGTACAGAGCCTTGGGAGCACTCTGCACATGCTCAGTCCAGTGTGTATTGCTAGAGCGTTTTTCTTGGGAGGGTGCATGTGATTGTCACCAGGCTAATCAGCACTGTCAAGACAGAGGATCAGGGGTCATGCAGCCTTATAGGACAGTCGGAGGAGAATGAAAACTCCTACAAGCTTTAACCAGACACTGATAGAAGTCACAAAACTATTATATGCTGCTGATGAGAAAAGGTATTTAGCAGTATATAATAATTGCATTTCCATGTACTGTTGGGGACCAGATATAGTGAATGCAGGGTCCTGGGTTTAGTAACACTTTAAAGTGGTAGCAAACCGCAGTTGATTGGGGGTGGGGAACCCTGCAAGGCAATTAGAACAAAGACCTCCAGCGTCGTGCTGTAACCGCTAAGAGGGATGACCTCTTCCTTCCGGATTCGTGTCCTCCGGCTACATGAGTGGCCGGGAGCGCAATGACGTCACTCCCGCGCATGCACGAGAAAGCTGCCATTTACGGCACATGCTCTGAAGGTCTGGCACTGTATGTGGACCTTCAGAGTGCATGTGCCGATAATGTCATCGGCTGCATGCACCCTGAATATAATCTAAACTGCAAGTTTAGGAGATAGTCACAGTAACTACAGGTAAGCCTTATTATAGGCTTACCTGTAGGTACAAGTGGTAGTACAGAGTTTACTACCACTTTAAGGTCAATCTACAGAAGTGTTTTTCAATCACAAAAAGTCACCCTTGTGCCTTACTACATTGAGTTGCTGAAAGCAACACCTCACTACTTTGCTGATATCTAGATGATCATGACTAGTTGAGTAATGCTGCACTTGTGTGCTATCAATCTCAAATGAGTCTAGGGAGAAGTACATGACTGATCACAGTAATAGCAGTTATTTGCTGAGACTAAACATTGGCCAGGAATGGCCACTTTGATGTAACTTTTGTAATCCAATCGGGGCCCAAAACAGATAAGTTGTAAAGTGCAATTGCCAATTTTGGGTATTGGTGGTTATTATTATTATTCAGGTTTTATATAGCACCAACAGTTTGCGCAGAGCTTTACAACATGAGGGCAGACATTACAGTTACATTACAATTTGGTACAAGAGGAATCAGAGGGCCCTGCTCGTTAGAGCTTACAATCTATATAAAAATAACAAACATATATACTTGCCTCCTCTGTGCAGTAGTTTTGCACAAAGCATCCTGGATCCTCTCCGTCCCCCCCCCCCCCCCTTCCAGTGTCCCCACAGCAAGTATCTTGCTATGAGGGCAGCCGAGCTGCAGCTCTGTGTCCATTCAGGCCCAGTTAGGCCCCACCCCCTCTATCTACTGATTGGCTAACTGACTTTGGCGGGAGCCAGTGGCGCCGCTGCTGTGTCTCAGCCAATCAGGAGGGAGAGTCCCAGACGGCTGAGGCATTCGTGGACATCGCTGGATATAGATGTGGCTCAGGTAAGTATTAGGGGGGCTGCTGTACACAGAAGGCTTTTTAACTTCATGCATATAAAGCACGAAGATAAAAAAAAACCTGCTTTTACAACACCTTTAACCTAAACACCAAAACAGCACTGTACCATAGCATGGGAAAGGCACATATAAGGAGAGGTAGTAGTGCTGCGCACCCCAGATAATGTTATGGGAAAGTTCCCCCAGAGGGATTTTTTTTTAGCAGCGAAGTAAATAAAAAGTAGATGTATTTTTCCAATTGCATCATCTTTTTATTTACTTCGCTGCTAAAAAAAAAAAAAAAAAACCCTCTTGGGGAACTTTCCCATAACAGCACTGTACCTTTTTTTTTTATTGCAATACACTAGTGTAAGTAGATGCCGAAACTTGACCTGGTATGACTGAAGAGTGGGACACCTCTGTTTGGGAAAGCTCAGTTGTCAGCAGGTGAACTCTAAATTGCAGATGATTTGAATGAGGCGAATCATTTTGCTTTTCACAGCATCAGATTTATTTAATGATTCAATAATCACGTTCAATGAATTAAAAACAGTTGAATTCCCCTGTCATCTTCAGAATATTTGATTTAAAAAAATTGAGATAAAACTGCTTTTATTTGGTAGAATGTTTGCAGTGCCTTCCTTAGATTCACATCTGTGTCCCTAATATTGGTTGTATGGCTTATTCCTGGTAATACAATAGTATACAAATGAATGGGGCATGTCATTCTTTATTTTGGGAAGCTCGGATGCTTACAAAACCAGAATATAGAAAATCCAAGCTTCTCTATAGCCTTTTTGAATTGGTGCTGAAGGCTAGCATAAAGGGTAACCAAAGGAAAAACTTTCTTTTTTCTTTTGGATGAAGTAAGGGAGGGCTATGACGCACATCAATGGGACACAGATGGGAAAAGAAATTGGAGATTTCCCTTCACTTCCTGTCCCATAGCCAAAAAGAAATCCCTCAAGTGAGGGAATCCCAGCATGTCATCAGACTTGGTGTCCCCATTGGAAGAATTCCCCTCTATTGGTGGTCTGATGCGTGGACTTCTTTTCAATGAGACAAATAGTGACTCCCCCCTAAGGGGGCCACAGACAGCTGTCATGTGTTCTAATCCCCCTCCACTGTATCCACAACTTAAATATAAATATATATATATATATATATATATATATATATATATACATTTTTTTTTTTTCACTTTAAGGTGTAGAATAATTATGTAGTTGGCTTTTGAACCTACATACTTGGCTAAATCTGAGATTTTGAAAAAATGGCGTTGCAGAAATAAAGCCAAAGTCTCTAAATATATACTGTCTCTTGTATGATGATTTTTTTTTTTCTTTGCGAAGGGAGATCTCCACACTGGCTTTTTAGAATCTGATATGATAAAAGCAGTTTTGCCTCCTTGGTGCTTCTTTGCTGTGCTCTACCTATTCTGTGCTTGCTGGTTGTGGTTCCTGGCTCTCTGGGCTCTGTCACTAATTCTGCACCCTTTGTCTTCTATTTTAAGCGTTGGTCGGACTATGTGGAAAGATACATGAACTGTGACTCTACTTCCCCAGAGCTGAGAGAACATCTTGCACAGAAACCCGTTTTCTTACCCAGGTGAGCTTACCTTCAGATATCCGTGCCAATTCTGTTATCCTGTGTTCCATGTTTCTTTGTCATGTTAGCCGCCTCCACCTCTGCTGGGAAGTCAATCCAGTAACCATATCTTCCAATTTAGTCTGTTTCAGTCTTTTTGGCTTCATCAACCTTTTCATCCTACAGTATTTCCTTCCTTTGTCGCTGTAGTTGCCCACTGCTTTTGAAGCCTTGTGTGATCACCTAAATATGTATACTTGACCAGTTCCTGCAAATTATGATGAGAAACAAATATAATCTTTGCTTTTATGACCGGCAAGCCTGTGTACATTCCCATAGTCTCTTCTGAAACAACTTGCGGACCAGCGCCGTACCCGTATTTCAAGGGGCTATACCAGATGCAGGCATCATCCTGGTACCTCCTCCTCTTCCCTTTTTTATATAGAGCCAGCAGTCAGCTAGCTAGCCACTGGACTTATTTTACAAGCAGTGGGAGAAGACGCTCTCCCACCCCCTTGCCCTTCGTCTCCGCAGCGTTCTCGGGCTCTCCCAAGCGACAGCCCGCGCCTCTGCCGGTTGATCGGAGAGCCGAACAAAGCTCGGATTGGCTGTTGGCTATTGTAACCCGGAAGCGATGACCTGACATCAAAAGCATTTGAAAACACTGACCTTGGTTTGTTCGAATGCTTTTAAGAGCAGCGGAAGGTTCTGGGGTCTTATAGACCTCAGATCTCTCCATAAAGAGTACCTGTCACATGCCTATTGCTGTTACAAGGATCTTTACATTCCTTGTGACAGCAATAAAAGTAACAAAAAAATAATTAAAGCAACAATGTAAATAATAAAAAAAAGTGCCTCACACGCGCGCAAACAGCGATTGTCAAACATGTGAGGTATCTCCGCAAACGTCATATCATGGGCAGTAATTCCAACACTAGACCTCCATTGAAAATCTAAAGTGTAAAGCCTGTAAAGGCTTTTAAAGTGTCTATGCATAGTTGTCTGTTGCCGTAGCACAGGTGTGTGCAGTTTTATAGCCTGATATGTTTGATATCTATTTACTCGGCGTAACATCATCTTATGTATTTTACAAAAAAATTGGGTTATATTGTGTGTGTGTGTGTGTGTGTGTGTGTGTGTGTGTGTGGTTTTTTTTTTTTTTTTGTTTTTTTTTTTTAACATTGTGTTTGAAAAACCATGTGACCTAATAAAAAATCGCAAAACCCACTAATTTATTCTCTATGGCCTCTGCTTTAAAAAATATGTTTGGGGGTTCGACGTAATTTTCTAGCAAAAAATACTGATTGTTACATGTAAACAAGAAGTGCCAGAAAAGGCCTGGTCTGGAAGTGGGTAAGCTTGTTACCTAGTGCAGAGATGAAGAGAAAACGGACTGTTCCTGAGCTCAGTTAGTTTATAGGTGTGTATGTATCATGAGTGTATTGTATCAAGCAATATAAGTTTTAAAAACAACAGTAATAGGTGTACTTTAAAAAGAGAAAAATTCGACTTCATCATACTCCACTGTATAAAATAGTATAATCCTTTCAACTAATAAAGAATTGAGAGCAACGTAAATATATCATTTGAAAATATTTAGTATACAGAACAATAAGCCTTAAATGTCCTACTTTCTTAATTTATATATTGATATATTCAGAGGGGAAAATGTTTCTAGGTAACTACAAATGTTGCTGTATTGAACCAAGTTCCAAAAAATCTCTGAAAGTTCCAAAATCTTTAGTATAAGTATTCACTAATTCTTATACGGCTTCTTCTGTAACACAAGTGTCTGATGCTGGGAAGTGTTTGGATTCCACAGATGTGACTGACAGACTGATTACATGTCTTAAAAGCTGCCCTTGTCTTCGGCATAAGGTGGATTACACCAGACAGTAATTGGTACTGGCATTAATTCACATAAAATATCCATAAGAGTTGCATATACTCCAAAAATGTTTATTTCTTTAATATGGAAGCAATTGATAGACGTAGGGGGAGCTGGGAAACATTCTATAATGTGAAATCTCAATGTACAGAAATTGTTGATTTTTGTAGCACGTTTTGCATTAAAGTGGTTGTAAAAGTTTAACCTTTTTTTTAAGGAGGGGGTGGGGCTGAGCTGCACTGTCTCAGCTTGGGAGCAAGCCTGCATGAGTGCCCCTATAGCACACATCCTCTGAAGTGGAGGATCGGGGCTGCTCTGTGCAAAACCATTGCACGGAGCAGGTAAGTATAACATGTTTGGTATTCAAAAAGTTTAATCACTTTAAACTTAGTGTATGAAGCATTTATAGAAGAATTATTCCATGATTTATAGAAACCAAAACATTTGTAAAGCAATTTCTGTACATTTGCTTATTTTTTCCCCTGGCCTACAACCTTATGTACAACAGGAACCTGCGCAGAATCCGGAAATGCCAGAGGGGTCGAGAACAGCAGGAGAAGGAGGGCAATGGAAAGCGGAACCTGGAGAACCTAGAGAGTCTGGACAAGCTGCAGTGCAAATTCAAGCTCAACTCTTACAAGATGGTGTATGTCATAAAATCTGAGGACTACATGTACCGTCGCACGGCCCTGTTGAGGGCACAACAGGTAGGTGTGGATGCAACAATTTTTGAGGTGTTTAAAAACAATTGGCTAAGGATAAAAGGACAGATTATGATCCAGGTATATCCTTTATAGTTTTGGGGGGAGCACAGCACACCTCTAAGGCATATGCCATGCCACCAGGCTTTTGGACGGTAAGAAAACCGAAGACCCCTCCTTGTTTTCTATACACTCTGCACAGCCAGCCATCTGCAGTGTAGCTTGGTGTCCAAAGAGGTAGGGTGCCTCTGCCCGCTCTGCTGATTGAAAAATGAAGATCTCGTGCTGCTTTCAATGTCATACCAAATTCCCAGTTCTTGAAGTATCGCTTCCACAGCTAAGTGTATGCTCAGTGTTTACCTTCACCCTTCAGCTTTGGATATTCACTACAGCCTTTGCTTTCATGTCATTGCACACGTGTGACCTTCTGCATGCTCAGTGTCACACCACACCCACCAAACCTTTGAGATGAATTGCAGCCTCTGTTTCTTCTCCGAAAATGAGATTCAATGTAGTGTAGCGTTTACATTCCACTATTCTATGGAAAGAACGGGCCATTTTTATCTCCCTATTATAGCTGTTTCTGGGATTTGTGTAGTGTACCTTACCAGGGTGATCGCTGCATGCAGCAGTCACCCTGCGCACTGGTGGCAATTATTGACACAGTAATGTTTAACATCACTAAAGTGTCACTTTCTGACCCTGCTTAGACCCCTTTCTCTCCAAATCGGCTGGGGAGAACCTTTGGTACACTAAAGGACACTTTATGACTGCACCTCTGGACTTGGTGAGTAGAGTGCACACCTAGCATTTCTTTTCTGCAACAGAAAGGCTGCATGCCTACCATTCCAAGCTGCCTACAGGTCCTGGCTAAGCAATAGACCACAGGAATGCACTACTGGAACCCTGACCATCTCACCCCACAGCTTGACAACCCAGCGCCCTTCTGACTAGCCTTTAAGGTACTGCATTTTTTCATGTTTAACCCTAAACAACATTTCACTGCCGTGGTGCTGTCTGAGCATTACGCTTGCCTAATTGGGCCTCTTGTCTCTTTACTTCTGGCAATATGTCTGAGACTAGTATAAAGCAAATTCACCAGACTGCATTTGGCAGGCCACTTCTGACCACAATGTACTCTGTACCCAATGCAGCATTGCCTTTGTTATTGGTCAGGATATCCCACTATGTGACACTTGCAAGACGCCCTTTTGATAACAGTAGCGATACCCATCTTGAAGCCTTCACTGGAGATTTAACAGTGATGATACACTTCTTAAGTGCAAATCTGCTCACCTTAAGAAGAGAATTGTCAGGCTAATTCAAGCAGTATTTGGGACACTCAGATTTGAGCAGTCAGTCTTGCCTAACAGTATTGAATCTGCGAAGATCGTTTTTTAGGAAACACAGAAGTTTTTTCCAAATCTTTAGGAGTTTGGGGCGCTCCCACGTCTAAGTAGTATAACAGTCTGGCAAGGCCTCTGTCAGCTGCTTTGCTTCTTAGCTCTTCCCATAGGACCTGCTAAAAAAAATAGTTATCACTTTCAGTAGACCTGCGTCAGACTGTAATAGACCCACCAGAGTCCTGCCTCAGCAAGCCAACAGTCGTCCCGATTGCAGATTCCGCATCCTTTAAACACCCTGTGAACAGAAACATGGAAATGCTTTTTAAACTTTTAATGGATCATCGCCTTGCATTAGGACCTAAGCTCTGAATAGTCTTCCCAATACTTGACTGACCAAGTAAACCAGCAGGGTTCAGGCCAGCAAGTTTTCTGTGATAATACAGCATATTAAATGGTTGGGGGAAGACTGAGTCTCTTAGTACTTGTTTTACATCTTCAGTGTCTGGCATCTGGGTAAAGTAGGTAGTTTCTACTGGTTACAAAACTGAGTTACTATCTTTCATAGGAAGCATTGGTGCTGCTCATCTCAATGTTTTTCTGGATCACTTTCTGCACCTCACATTTGGGGAAATTCACTACCAGTTTGTGTCCCTAACTGAGTATTTTTATCAAAATGCATGTCTTGTTGCTGGCTCCACTTAAAACCAGGGGCATCCTAAATGTGTAGCAAGCATACCTCTTTGACCTTCTCATCGGGACGAGGTTCTCCAGTAGCTGTAACCAACATAAAGATGGGCCTGGAACCAACTGTTAAGCTGGCTTGTGAATTACCCGAAGTCGGGTTTGATCCCAGTGCAAGACCTGAAATACCTGGGCATGCTGCCAGGCATTTTCCTTCTTCCTTCAAACAGATCAGATCTCTTTTCTTCAGGCTGAACATCACTCTTCCTTCTATACATATGCATGCTGATCCTGAGACTAATGATCTCGGCCTTCCAGGCAATCCCCTTTTCTCAGTTGTACATCAGATTTTCCATCATATTTCAATCAAATGAGACGGCCCAGAACTGCTGTGGTTGCTCTGGTAGCTTGCTATATCTTGGGGATCTATCCTTCCTTTTTTTTTTTTTTTTTTTTTTTTTTTTTTGGAAAATTCTTACCAGGGACCCAATCCACTCTGGTTGGGAAGGAGCCCTCACCTCATAATGTAAAGGGTTGCTGGATAAAGAAGGAAAACTGCCTGCCATTTAAAATTTCAGAGATCCAAGGGATCTGCCTGCCTCTCCTCCACGAGCAATCTGCTTTTGTTGAAGGGTTTAGTCTAATAATACCAACATAGTGACCTACAATAAACTTCAGGGGGGGAAAATGTCATATGGGAGGTAGAGAGGTGGCTTACTTCCTGAGTTGGGCAGGAATGTCATTTTTCAGCCCTGTTGTTGGTTCACATTCTATGGTGTCAACAGCTAGGCCCAGGAAAAAAGACTCTATATACTAAGATGTGTTTTGTCTAATTTGCAGTATACATGGACCTCCATGGCATTGTGCCACAATCTGAATGTTCAAGGGTTCATAGCCCAGACCAGTGACCCGCTTTTGGATGTGGTTCCACATAATTTGTTCTGTGGATTTTATATTCACTTGTTTTCTTCCCCTCAAGTTGATTCCATACTTCTTAAAGCAGATCAAACAAAAAGGGATCCCTGTCATCCTAGTAGCCGTAGACTGGCTAAGAAGAACCTGGTAGTCAGGTGATATATCTGGTTGCCGAATTCCCATGATCTCTGCCAGACCAACCAGATCTCTTTTCTGGGGCTATTTCTGCATTCTGCTTTGGTTATTAACCCTTTGCCGCCTGCACTATAGCCGAATGATGGCTACAGCGCGGAAGGCTAGTTCTGGGAGGCCGTGCTATAACTGGAGGACACTGCTGATCAGACTGAAGTAAAGAGCCAATCAGCAGCTCTTTACCACGTTATTGGCTGTATCCATTCACAGCTGATCATGGATGTAAATAGAAGCCGGTTATTGGCACTCTTCATGCTGAGAGCGAGAGGAGAATAGAACCGATAATCTGCTTCTCCAAAAGGGACATCTACACTGTTCATCAGTGCAGTCAAATCAGTGCTGGCAGTCAATGCTGGCAATCAGTGCCTCCTCATCAGCGTCGCCTATCAGTGCAGCCTCATCAGTGCACATCAGTGAAGGAGAATTACCGATTTCCAAAATTTTATAAGAAACTATGAAAGTTTTTGTTTATCAAAAAAAAAAACCCAGTGCAAATTAAATACCATTAAAAGAAAGCTCTATTTTGTGTTAAAAAAAAAAAAACAAAAAAACATTTTTGTTTGCACATAGTGTTGCATGACCGTGCAATTGTGATTCAAAGTGCGACCGTCCTGAAAGCTGAAAAGTGGACTGGTCAGGAAGGGGGTAAAAGTGCCCAGTAGGCAAGTGGTTAAAACCCAGGCTCTAAAAGCATGCAGGCTGTCTCACGGCCTGTTTACAGTTCAAAAGCCAAATGCAGATGTCCAGCCTTTTCTGGACTTAAAGGGTCTTCACAAGTTAATGAAGCACAGATATTCAAGATGGACAGCACCCAATGGGTAATTTTCCAGAATCTTGTGGTAAAACACAAAATATTCCATGGACTCATGATGCCTCATAGCTTGGTGCCTACTTTCCAAAAAGGGGTCATTTGGGGGGTGTTTGAACTGTCCTGATATTTTATGCCCAACATTAGAAGCGTATGCTACATATCACCGACTCTAAACACTTGAAGACCAAGCCTTTTCTGACACTTTGTTTACATGGGAAAATTTTTTTTCTTTTTTGCTAGAAAACTACCTTGAACCCCCTAATTAAAAAAAAAAAAAATTATATATATATATATATATATATAATAAATTTTATTTTTTAAGCAGAGGCCCTACAGAGTAAAACAGTGGGTAATGGAATTTTTTTTTTTTTTATTTTTTTTCTACCCAGTATTTGCGCAGCGATTTTTCAATCGCAATTTTTTGGGAAACACTTTTGAATTTTAATACACAAAAACACAATTCATTGCCTAATTGTTTGTTTGGTAAAATATAAAAGATGATCTTATGCCGAGTATATAGATACCAAGCACAACATGCTTTAAAATTGAGCACGCCCGTGCAGTCGCGACAAACTAAATGCATTTTTAAAAGCTTTTACAGGTTACCGGTCTACTGCTAGAATTGCTGCCCTTGATCTGACATTCGCGGTGATACCTCACATGCGTGGTACAATTGCTTTTTACATACAACACGACACTAATGCTTGCATTCGCCTTTGAGTGTTAGTGTTTTATTGTTAACCGTTGTTTGCTTTGCAGGTACGCCACTCAGCTGCAGCACTGATCTGTTTATTCTAACAGCAACAGGGTTTTCTCCCACAATACGTAAATCAGTGACTCCAGTGCTGTAGGAGGCAATTTCACCAGCGCAGTTAGAAAAAAGAGCATATGTCGAAGCATAGGGGCTGAGGTGGACAGAGGGCAGATTGCCCCTATGCTTCGCCATATATTTTTTTCACTTTTGTTGGCAGAGAATTCTTCATCCACATTGATTTGATGTGAATGGAGGAATCTGTTGGGCTCTTTTTTTCATTCAGCCCACAGCCGGCATGAAAAAAAGAACATTACAATATATGCCCGACAAGGACCAGCAACGTACTGGTATGTCGCTGGACTTTGAGGGGTTATACCTGGACGATGCCTGCAGGTTTAGACATCATCTGGGTATTCCTTTTTTTTTTTTTTTTCCCAGCTGCTAAACTGCTAAACAAACATGTGGAAAGAAGGTGCTTTGGTCAGATGAGACCAAAATTGAACTTCTTGGCCTAAAAGCAAAACGCTGTGTGTGGCAGAAAACTAACACTGCACATCACTCTGAACACACCATCCCCACCGTGAAACCTGGTGGTGGCAGCATCATGTTGTGGGGATGCTTTTTTTCAGCAGGGACAGGGAAGCTGGTCAGAGTTGATGGGGAAGATGGATTTAGCCAAATACAGGGAAATCTTAGAAGAAAACCTGTTGGAGTCTGTAAAAGACTTGAGACTGGGGCGGAGGTTCACCTTCCAGCAGGACAGCGACCCTAAACATACAGCCAGAGCTACAATGGCATGGTTTAGGTTAAATCTTATTTATGTGTTAGAATGGCCCAGTCAAAGTCCAAACCTATATTCAATTGAGAATCTGTGGTAAGATTTGAAAATTTCTGTTCAGACACTCTCCATCCAATCTGACAGAGCTTGAGCTATTTTGCAAAGAAGTATGGGCAAAAATGTCACTCTCTCTAGATGTTCAAAGCTGGTAGAGACATTCCCAAAAAGACTTGCAGCTGTAATTGCAGTGAAAGGTGGTTCTACAAAGTATTGACTCAGGGGGGCTGAATACAAATACACGCCACACTTTTCGGATATTTTATTTAAGAAAAAAAATTGAAAACCCATTTATATTTTTCCTTCCACTTCACAATTATGTGCCACTTTATGTTGGTCTATCACAAAAATCCCAATAAAATACATTAAAGTTTTTGGTTGTAACATGACAAAATGTGGAAAATTTCAAGGGGTATGAATATTTTTTTTCAAGGCACTATATCTGTCAGGGTGTCACTGCTCTCTATAGGTTTGAATACTGAGCCTGGCTCTGACTGTGAGGACTCCCCAATGCTCTTTGTCATGCTCAGAATCCTGTAGGCTTCTTTACTAGTGTACCTTTCGTTTGACATTTTGGCCAATAAATTTACAGGTACCCAGTGTGATCGCAGGTAAAAAAAAGCACCTGGTTGTCAAGGACTGTTTGAACCGCTACAAAATAATTGAACTGCTAGTGCTAGCAGAGATCAGGCCTGACTCTATAGCTGCAGTTTTGTGTACTGTGCATTGGAAGTGAGTGATCTGACACTGCACTTGTTTTGGGGGGGGGGGGGGGGGGTGCTTGCAGGTGTCAGGGCTGATCCTGCTAGTGCTGCGTTTTTGGGAACACTATATAATTGGGGAAGCTAGTATAGTTCTGATGAAAGATATTGATCCATTCAGGCTATACTAGTAATGGAGGTGTATAGTGTGTGTGTTAGTGTTACTGGCAATCCAAGGGTTAAAATGTATTTGATTATGTGGCAGGCAATCTGATGCTATCTGGGATGGACGCCAACTGCCACCACTAATGCTATCTAACGCCAATAGTGTTCAGTATAAAAAAAAAAAAAAAAAAAATAGGATTTTTATAACAGCTTACTTGTAAAATCCTTTTCTACAGTACATCATGGGACACAGAGCACCATAGTAATAACTATATGGGTTATAGGCCACCTTTTTAGGTAAATGGACCCTGGTATAACCAAAAAGGAAACAGGAAGTGCCCCTCCCTATAACACCTCCCATACCGGGAGTATCTCAGCTTTTGTAGCAAAGCAATATATACATATCCCAATAAGAGGGGAGGGACCTCTGTCCCGTGATGTACTCCAAGAAAATAATTTTACAGGTAAGCTGTTATAAAAATCCTATTTTCTTTATCGTACATTATGGGACACAGAGCACCATAGTAATACTTATATGGGATGTCCCAAAGCAATGCCACCTGAGGGGAGGGAGACACAAAGCAAATAGCTGCCACCAGGCGTGAGGATCCTATACTACTGCCTGCAGCACACTGCATCTGAAGGTGGTGTCCTGCCATCTTACATCCATTTGATAGAATCTCGTGAATGTATGTACTGACGACCAAGTAGCAGCCTTGCAAACCTGAGCCACAGGTTTGGTGATTCACTGCCCATGAAGCACTGACTGCCCGGGTAGAGTGCGCTTTAATCTGAAAGGGAGCAACCTTTTGTTTTCAGGCCATACCCCTGGCTAATCGCCTGACGAATCCACTTAGCAACAGTAGATTTCGATGCTGCCTGACCCTTTCTAGGGCCTTCCGGCAACACAAACAAAACATCAGTTTTCCGTATTTGAGCAGTCACTTTCAGATAGGCTTTACTTGCTCACACTACATCGAGAGAATGTACAGAACGAGGTTCTGGGAAAAAGGAAGGTAAGGCAACATCTTGATTTCAGATGAAAACTAGACGCTACCTTTGGCAAAAAGGTTGGGTGCAGACGCAGCACCACCTTATCCTTATGAATGATTAAGTTTGGCTCTTTACAAGAGAAAGCAGCCAATTCTGATACTCTTCTTACAGAGGTTATCGCGACTAGGAAAATCGATTTCCTTGTCAAAAGAATCAAAGGAATATTCCTTATAGGTTCAAAGGGTTGTCTCTGCAACACCGACAAAACCAGATTCAAATCCCATGGGCACAAGGGTGTTCTGACTGGCAGATTTATCCAAGTTACCCCTTGTATGAACGCCCAGACTAAAGAATGCGGCCTTTGGAAAAACACTGCCAAGGCCAAAATCTGACCCTTAATTGTACTCAAGGCCAGCTTCATTTCTATTCCTATTTTGTAGAAAGGCCAGAATTCTTCCTATGACATACCACGTACGAGGATGCCAACCCTTGGTTTCTTCCAGACCCTGTAATAAATGGTTCTGGATGCCGGCTTTCTGGCATTAATCAGGGTGGTTACTACCGAACTTGAAAGCCCCCAATTTTTTTTTTTAGAATGTGGGCTTTAATAGCCACACCGTTAAATTTAGCATTTGTAAGGCAGGATGAAATACTGGTCACTGCAACAACAGGTCCGAAAAGTCAGACTCCCCTATTGCCATTCTCGTGATCCCTGCGTACCAGGGTCTTCTGGGCCATTCCGGGGCCACTAGGATTACTGGCTTCCCTTCTTCCCTGATCCTGTGAAACAGTCGAGGGAGTGCAAGTGGATCCCTCGTTCTCGCCACAAAGTTATCCAACATCTTGTTGAACCTGGACGCCAATAGATCTACGTCCAGCGTACCCAATCTTTGGCATATGGCCAAAATTACCTTGGGATGTAAACACCATTCTCCCAGCAACAGCTGTTGATGGCTCAAGAAATCTGCCTGCCAATCTTCCACTCCTGGAATGTAGACTGCAGATAGGCAAGGAACATGTTTCTCTGCCTAAGGCAGGATATGGTCCACCTCCCTTTGGGCTGTGTGGCTTCTGGTGCCTCCTTGGTGATAGATATAGGCCACTGCTGTGGCATTGTCGGATTGTATCCTGACAGGAGCATTCCGTAACCTGGACATCCAGGCTATTGGAGCCAGACATACTGCCGGAATCTCTAGGATGTTGATGGGAAACGTCTTCTCGGACTCTGACAACTTCCCTTGAACCGTGGTCTCTTCTAGAACTGTTCCCCAGCCCCATAGGCTGGCATCCGTAGTTACTACTTTCCAGGAAATTGGAATGAAGGATTTCCCCTTCTGTAAATTCCTGGTTATCAACCACCAGTTGAGACTCTGGCGTAGCTTTGGAGCCAGATTCATTGGATAATCCAAGGCTTGGATCTGTTTGTTGCAACACAGTATTCTGTCTGCTTGGAACAGTCTTGAATGAAACTGGGCATAGGGAGCCGCTTCGAAGGAAGCTACAATCTTCTTTAGTAATCTCATAGAAAGGCGAATGGAAGGACCCTTCTTTGCCTTAATTGCCTGGACCAGCTCTCTTAGAGCGTTGACCTTTTGTCTGAGGCAAGAACACTCTTTCCTGGGTTGTGTCTATGACCAGGCCCAAATACTGCAGCCTTCTTACTGGCTGTAAGGATGATTTCTGTAGATTGAAAATCCAACCCAGGTGTCTCAGATAACTGACTGTTCTGGACACCCCCTGATTTAATCCAGCTATTGACTGATCTACCAGTAGCAGGTTGTCTAGGTATGCTATTATTGCTATACCCTAGCCCCTTAGTCCTGGTAGTACAGGGACTAACACTTTTGTAAACAGTCGGGGAGCAGTGGCTAACTCGAAAGGCAAAGCCACGAACTGAAACTGGCACTGCTCTACCGCAAACAGCAGAAACTTCTGGCGAGCAGGAAATATTGGCACGTGTAGATACACATCCTTGATATCTATGGATGCCAGAACCTCTCCTCCCCATAGGGTGGAAACTGATCTAATCCATTTGAAAAGGAGCAAATGTTTAGGAAGTGTTTCAGATTCCTGAGATCTAGAATGGGTCTGACATCTCCATTTGGTTTTGGTACAATAAAGAGATTTGAATAAAATCCATGTCCCTCTCTTCTGAGGGAACCTCTATTATTACTTCCTGATACAGTAATCGGTCCAGTGCCAGAAATAGGGACTTTTTCTTTACTGGGTCCTTGGAAACGTTTGAGAATAGAAAACGGAAACTCTTGGAACTCTAGTTTGTAGCCTAGGACTACAGAGAGGACCCACTTGTCCTGGATCTCCTCTTCCCAAGTTTCTGAAAACCACCGCAGTCTCTCCCCCCCCCCCCACTCGATCGAGCGGGGGCGCCCCTTCACAAATTAGCCTTGGGACTCTGTTTTGTGGATTTCTGACTCCAGGGCCCTGTAGCCCTGTGTCTGGTTATGAGGCTTATCCTTTGCCCCTGATGGTGGAGGCCGTCGAGACTGCCTGCAGGCTGTTGCCCCAGACATCTAAGGAGAAGGCACAGAATCCTGCGCATATTTATTGCATATTTATCTGTGAGACGCCTGATGAATAAATTTCTTGATGGCGTCCACTGCAAAGTATAGGGCTCTAGATGGCTCAGCTAAACTTTGGGCCTCTTCAGTTTGAGCAGGAACTTTTTTCTTATTTAAACCTGCTTGAATTCATCCCAAAGGGATTGACAGATGCCTATTGCTGCCACTACAGGTTGTACTACTGCACCAGCTACAGCAAATGAGGCCTGAAGTAGAGATTCCAACTTATCAGCTGGTCATTGGAAGGAGTTTGGAACGATGGACTTTATAGGCATAACACAGAAAAGTTTTAAAGTTTCAGTATTTATTACAAGAATTAAATATAAAGAACACATACATAAACTTGCATAAATTCACAAATAATACCCATGAGCATGTTAGACGCACACCATCTACATGATTAAAAATATTGAACAAAATTCGGATAACTGAGCAGTTCACTTGTTAACAGATAACAAATTTCAAAAGGACGGTGTATCGTGAAACGCTCAGCTTGCTGTACATGTTACGCGTTCAGTAACGCTTCCTCAGGAGCTTTTGGCATATTCTATGAACAGAAGAATAAGCATAAGTTCATTACATTCTACATAAGTAACGTATATTCATATATAGTGAAATATTGCTGCACCTGTGATATTGGCCGTTAAAATCATGTCCCTAGGCTGAAAGCTGACCCTCTGTTGTCATATAGAGGTACATAAAGAACCTAGATGGAACAGAAAAAAGAAACAGAAAAGGGAGAGAAAAACACAGAAGAGAAAGAGAAAACGGAAAAAACAGAAAAAGGAAGAAGGGGGGAGGGAGGGAGCTGGTATGTAGTATGGGGACTAAAGGGACGGGTGTAACATATAAATTATTTGAAAAATTGGCAGTGGGGAATTAACTTGTAAGTATATAAAGATTTGAATATATAATTGTAACTGGATTTCTTCTTATATTTTCCACAGAAAAGGATTATATAAAGTAGAATGAGCCGTATTTAAAAAAGACTGATATTATGAAAAATAAGTTAAAAAGGAAAAATATGTATAGATATGTTGGTAATAGTCTCACCTAATGAAGCCAGATTGTACCAATTCACCAAAAGGATTAGTGATAGCTGATATAAAAAATAATGTCCCGGGCAACCAGGTATAGGTTAGGTCAGCTTTGGACATCCCATCAAAAAGCCAGCAGTCCAGAGATTACTGGATGGTTCCTGACAGGTATCTAATTAGAGTATAGAGAAGAAGGAAAGCCTCTCGTCAGTATACATAAAATCAGAGAATATCTCTGACTACTCGGCTTGTGGTGGTTCAGGGTTGGCATATGAAGTAATTATCTTTTAGTGCATTGTTTACTGTGGCTCCCCGCTCTGATGACAGCACCGCGCCGGATAGTAACAACTCAACTTCTTATCAGCTGGATCACTAAATACTGTTGTACATTGTCCACTTGGACAAGTTAAACTCATGTTCAGAGGAGATAGCCGCATCTACTGCTGGCAAATCCCATTTCTTTGAGAACTTTTTCTCCATAGGATAAAAAATTAAAAAATCTTTTAGGAGGAGAAAACTGTTTATCTGGGTGATCCCAATCAGCGTAAATCAGTTGCTCCAGTAACAGGTGCATAGGGAAAGCATGAGAACCCTGTGGGGGTTTTGGTGAACCCAAGGAGGGGAAGGAAACATCCTCCACCTCCTGCAGGAGGCAACTTATATCCAGAATAAACCAAGTCCGTAAGGGATTGGATTAGCAATTTCTGCGATAGCAAAGTTGAGAAAGGTTCTTCAGATGCTGAATCCTCTGAAGAGGAGTCACCTGAACCTTCTTCTCTCAAAGATACCCCAATATCATCTGCCCATTGTTTCTACAATACTGGAAGGTCAAGGGCAGGAGAAGGGGGGTCTGCCGCATTTTCTCACCTCCTGGGAGGAAGACTCTAACATCTCGGTTATTTTCCCTTCCAAACCAGTCATAGCCAAAGCCAAATCGTCCTTAGTGACGTATGCAGAGGCCAGGACGTTGGAGCTAGCCACCATGCCTGTGAGACAAAATGGCTCAGATTCGCCAGATGCTCTAGGTCTTTCAGGGGAGGATGGAACTGCGGGCGTGCGAATAGGAGCCTCAGGCTCTGACCGCAGCGACTTTGTGCTCCCCCCTGATGAATTACCTTTCCTGGGGGAAGACAGTCGTAAGCACAAAAAAAGCAGAGGTACTAAACCAAGTGCATCTACTGCCGAGCTTTTAGTCTAGCAATTACATAACATGCTGCTATAAATGCTCAGTCTCAATGCTGAGTAAAACGTGCTCCTTAAAAATGCCTTTATCCACACACCCATACAGCTTACATATCACTTGTTTGCTCTGTGTCCCTCCGTCAGCCAACCAGACACTTCCAGAGTGCAAACTTTTTAAGCCAGTGAGCCTTGCGCCTGTGCCGTGTCTCACGTGCACTCTGTTCCACATGCACGCTGGCGGCGTCTAAGCCACGCCCCCACGTTCCCGGGACTCCGCTCCTTTTTTTTAGAAATGTTTTTTTCCCGCTGTGTGTGTGTGCGTATCTCAGCAGGAGGGAACCTGCTGGTGGATGGTCCCCCCAAAACACTCTGATGGCTGATAGAGCAGGAGAAAATAGTGTCAGCTGACACTATTTTCTCTTTGCTGACACTCGAGCATACACAGGGGAAACATGGAATGTTGGAGCCAGGTACAGGCAGTCCCCGGGTTACGAACACAATAGGTACTGTATGTTTGTTCTTAAGTGGAATTTGTGTGCAAGTCAGAACAGTGCATTTTTAAGTGTAACTTTAGCCTGTGCAGGAATGTGGGATGTTCCGGGCACTTCTGGGCATGCAGTTATGTTACCTGGGGATCTTCTGGCCATGCAGTACATGTAGTACTGCAGTGTGGGATGTGTCCGGTGCTGCAAGATGGCTGCTCAGAGGTATCCAGGACCAGCATGGAGCACAAACGGCCGGCATTGAGGTCTGTTTGTAAGTAGGAGTCGTTCGTAACTTGGGGACTGCCTGTATGTAGCTTTTACACCCTCTAGTGGCTAAACACAGACAAGGCACGCATACTCACACCAGAAAGACCAAGTGAAATATAAAAATATACATTCCTTGTAATCTTTCTGACTGATCCTACCGCAGAACTGCTGGAAATAATCAGATTGCAACCTTCACCCATCACGGCGGGCCGTGTCATGCCAGACCTTTAAGGACCGTGTCCCCTTTTATAGGTGCACTCCCTCGGACCTGTACAGCACCATGCCGGAAAACTCTTTGTATCAACATGACCAAGTTGCCGGGTCCCAGGGTCCAGCTCTCAAAGAGAAGCATTACAGGCAAAAACCTTGTTTTTCTTCCACGAGGCCCGGGTACCATCGTTTGGCTTTCAAGCATTTTAGAAGCATCAGTTTGTACAGCTCCTTGATCCCGTCAGGGAATGCTCAGCAGAGCTCTCTTAGCACTTCGGGCGAGGACACATGTTGACGTCACCACGCTCGTACGTTAGGAGGACGGGATATCGTTTGCAGCCGGCCGGCTCTGCTTTTTACATGTGAAGTTTTATCTTTATGTAAGTGCATTATCTTTTAATAAATTATTAGTTGTGACAGTATCACGCTATGGATGGCTTTTCTTCCTCTGTGTATGGCTGGGTCTCGTGGTCTGTGTAAGGTCGTGTGGTGTCAGGAGTGGTCTGGGCATTCATCTAATCATCCAACCTCCGGTCCATCAGCGGATCTTCCTTACGAGTAAAGGCCCTGGCTGGGTATAAGCCAACTGCCCGATTTTGCCTGCCAGCTGTTAAGCAGGCTTTTCTTAAGGTGATGGCACATTTGATATATCTTTTGATTCACCCTGGTGTTCGTCATTAGATTGAATTGGTCACCGTTCATCCACGAGCAATTGTATGGACTTTCCATTTAATAGCGCAGTTTTTTTCCCCTCTACTTCATCAACCGTGACCAACACCTTAGACACTGGCGAAAAAACTGAGATACTCCCGGTATGGGAGGGGTTATATAGGGAGGGGCACTTCCTGTTTCCTTTTTGGTTCTACCAGTGTCCATTCACCTAAAGGTGGCCTATAACCCATATAGTTATTACTATGGTGCTCTGTGTCCCGTGATGTTAGATAAAGAAATCTGTACGCCTAGTGACAGGGAGTGAAAGGGTTAACTGGGGGGAGGTGATCAAGGGGTTAAACATGCCTAACTGTGTGTTCTGGTGTCAGTGTAGTGCTTTTACTCACTGTAGATGATTATCTTCTCTCTGGATCTGAAAAGGGCTCCAGGAGAAAAGATTGCATCACTTCCTGTGTTTACATTGCACAGGACGTTTTGCCATTCATCAGAACTGTTCAGCGGGTCCAGGCCAAATACAAGCACTACAGGGACGACGGGCGCGCCTCCTACCCATGGGCATGAATCACGTACAAGTACATGAATTTGTGCACAGAGGCCGCCCTGCTGCAGTATATGTATGTGGGGCGGTCCAGAAGAGGTTAAATATTTTGTTTTTTTTTCAGTTCTGAAACCTATTGTATGCTTTCATCACATCTTGGACTTAACACCTTTGTACGTCCACAAAAGTTTTTAATGGAATTAATTGATCAGTTATTGGGGTTTATTTTCTAAAGCTGGAGAGTGCAAAATCAGGCTTTTTTTTGCATAGAAACTAATCAGTTTATAACCCCAGATTGTTCTATTAAGCTTTGCAATGAAACCTGGAATCTGATTGGTTTCTATGAAGAAGTGAGTCTGATTTTGCACTCTCTCCAGCTTTAGTAAATAAATCCCATCATCTCCTTCATTGCGGAGACTTCTTGGTTTCCATTAGGCTCCATTCACACCTTAGTGTAGCGACAGCTGCTGCAGCATGTTATTTTTACTTCTTTTTTTTTTTTTTTTCTTCTTATGTATTTTATTGTTTTTGGAGCGGCACCATTAATTTATATGGGCCTCAATCCACTCCAAAAAGCTCATGTACCAAATCTTGGCAAAGGGGTGTGTGTGTGATTTTTGCAGTGATTGTAGCGTGTTTTGTCGCTCGACAATTGTGGCAAATTCGCACCTTGTTTGGGGTGCCATTAAGAAATTATGGCAGCACAAACTAGTTCCGCTGCGATTCTGGAATCGCGGGCAGAATCGGAGCGTTTATGCCCATGAGCCAAATCGCTCAGGTGTGAATAAAGCATATAAGGGTTGGGATTTTTCACATTCCTTTTCTTTCAACTGTCAACCTATAAACCACTGTCAGTTTGTTGCTCTTGCCAGTCCTCGTCTGAAGGGTATTCCATTCATCAGATACTGTTGCTGTGAGATCATACCTCCCTGACTTTGAACTCCTATGCAATTATGCTTTAAGCACCAAACCGTACACATGGGGCGAATATCAGCCGAAATCAGCCAGTACAGTAGATATCGGCTGACATTTTGGCCCTTATACAGGTGCTTGTTTCATAGAAGCATATCTTGCTGGGAGACAAACAGCTGATCGGCATCCAACCGGCACTTCCAGCTAATGGCTGCGAGCGCTGATGTGTGTGTTCTGGCGGGAGGGCGGTCCCCCTTTCAGAACACAATAGCTCAGAGGGGAAATCGCTGTACTAACGTCACATTGTTGGTACAGGCTCTCTCCTGAGCTCCTCCGTCTTTTTTTTTTTTTTTTTTCCCATTCTGAAACCACAAAAACCTTGTATACATTGTCAAACTAGAATAATTTTTTAGAATAATAATGAGGTACACTGTTGAAAGCGGTATTAAACCCAAAAGCAAATGGCTGCGTTCGTTTTCTTTTTAAAATTTTAGGCTTTCTTGCCTTTTTAATCTGGTGATCCAGCCAGTAGGTCTGTTTTTTCAGCAGAATAAGCTCTCCTGCAAATGTAGCAGTTAGTGTTAAGACAAACAATATAAAGTGATACCTTGGATTACGAGCATAATTTAAATATCAAAGCGAGTTTTCCCATATAAGTCAATGGAAACTCAGATAATTTGTTCCACAGTGATTGCTATTGTATGCAGTACCGCATGTTGCCAGAAGTGGGGGGGGGGGGGGGGGGGGGGGGCTCTGGAAACACTCAGATACCGCTCAGACACTCGGGAACCAAGTGTTTGAGTGTCTCCGAGCGTCTCCGAGTGTCACCAACGCCCCCGCACCTCTGGCCAAATGTGGTACTGCACACCCCATTGGGCTTGAATCCTGCTAGTTTGCGAACGTTGTTTCACAAGACAGTCAGGATTTTTAAAAAATAATAGCTCTTATTGCAAAACGCTCGTAAACCGTGTTACTCGCAATCCAAGCTATTACTATACCACTGACAGGGGTACTTGCAATGATCCGCTTTTATTTATTCATGTAAAACCTTTATGTTTGGAGATTGGCTTCAATTTGTTAACGTATCTAGATTTGCTAGCACATCTAACACTCCCCTCCCCTCAGACTGACAGTGCTCCTATCTACCCCTGTCCTTCATCCAGTGGGGGCGCTCCAATACAGGAGGTTTGCTACTGGCCAGATCACTAGAAGGGCACCCCGGGAATTTTTCCAGAAAATCAAGTATTTCTCACAGAAAAGTATTGCAGTAACACGTTTTGCTATACCCATGTTTAATCCCTATTTGTGTGTATTGGAACAAAACAAAAAAAGGACATAATGTCACACAATTCCAAAAATGGGCTGGTCAAAATTCTTGGCACCCTTTCAAAATTGTGGATAAATAAGATTGTTTCAAGCATGTGATGCTCCTTTAAACTCACCTGGGGCAAGTAACAGGTGTGGGCAATATAAAAATCACACCTGAAAGCCGATAAAAAGGAGAGAAGTTCACTTAGCCTCGGTTCACACCAGAGGCGGCACGACTTGCAGGTCGCCTCACCGAGGCGACCTACAAAACGACTTCTGTATAGAAGTCTATGCAAGTCGCCCCAAGTCGCCCCCAAAGTCGTACAGGAACCTTTTTCTAAGTCGGAGCGACTTGCGTCGCTCCGATTAGAACGGTTCCATTGTACTGAACGGGACGCTACTTGTCAGGCGACCTAGGTCGCTTGACAAGTCGTCCCAGTGTGAACCGAGGCTAAGTCTTTGCATTGTGTGTCTGTGTGTGCCACACTAAGCATGGACAACAGAAAGAGGAGAAAAGAACTGTCTGAGGACTTGAGAACCAAAATTGTAGAAAAATATCAACAATCTCAAGGTTACAAGTCCATCTCCAGAGATCTAGATTTGCCTTTGTCCACAGTGTGCAACATTATCAAGAAGTTTGCAACCCATGGCACTGTAGCTAATCTCTCTGGGCGTGGACGGAAGAGAAAAATTGATGAAGGGTTGCAACGTAGGATAGTCCAGATGGTGGATAAGCAGCCCCAAATAAGTTCCAAAGAAATTCAAGCTGTCCTGCAGGCTCAAGGAGCATCAGTGTCGGCACGAACTATCCGTCGACATTTAAATGAAATGAAACGCTATGGCAGGAGACCCAGGAGGACCCCACTGCTGACACAGACATAAAAAATGTACTTGAGTAAGCCAAAATCCTTCCGGCAAAACATCTTGTGCACAGGTGAGATCAAGATAGAGCTTTTTGGTAAAACACATCATTCTACTGTTTACCGAAAATGGAATGAGGCCTACAAAGAAAAGAACACAGTGCCTACAGTGCAATATGGTGGAGGTTCAATGTTTTGGGGTTGTTTTGGTGCCTTGAATGTATGCAAGGATTCATGAAATCTGAGGATTACCAAAGGATTTTGGGTCGCACTGTAGAGCCCAGTGTCAGAAGCTGGGTTTGCGTCCGAGATCCTGGGTCTTCCAGCAGGACAATGACCCCAAACGTATGTCAAAAAGCACCCAGAAATGGATGGCAACAACGCGCTGGAGAGTTCTAAAGTGCCCAGCAATGAGTCCAGATCTAAATCCCATTGAACACCTGTGAAGAAATCTTAAAATTGCTGTTGGGAAAAGGCGCCCTTCCAATAAGAGACCTGGAGCAGTTTTCAAAGGAAGAGTGGCCCAAAATTCTGCGTGAGAGGTGTAAGAACCTCATTGATGGTTATAGGAAGCAACTGATTTCAGTTATTTTTTCCAAAGGCTGTGCAACCAAATATTAAGTTAAAGTGGTGTTCCGGCCGAAATGATACTTTTTAAATAAAAATACCCCTATAATACACAAGCTTAATGTATTCTAGTAAAGTTAGTCTGTAAACTAAGTTCTGTTTTGTTAGTTTATAGCAGTAGTTTATTATTTTATAAACTTACAGCAGGCCGTGGCCATCTTAAGTGTGGGCATCTGAAGCCAGACTGTATTTCTTCCTGGATCTCATCCTTGCAGATCTCGCACATGCTCAGTGCAGCACAAGCAGTGTAATAGGTTTCAGGTCAGGTTTCCATAGCAATGGCAGTTTCAGAGGAAGTTGCCACCCCTTCCCAGAATGCATTGCAAACAGGAAATGATGCGATGGGCCGCGGCCAGGGAGGAGGAAGTGAAAAATGAATACAGCAGATATACAGTAGGTGCTGAGAAAAAAATAAAAAAATATCCAATTTGTTTACAGTGCACAGTTTAGTGAGGGATGCTGAAGAGTTGTGAAAGTGGGTGGAACTCCACTTTAAGGGTGCCAAGAATTTTGACCAGCCCATTTTTGGTGTTTTGTGTGACATTATGTCCAATTTGCTTTTTTCCCTCCCTTTTTTTGTTTTGTTCCAATACACACAAAGGGAATAAACATGTGTATAGCAAAACATGTGTTACTGCAATACTTTTCTGTGAGAAATACTTGATTTTCTGGAAAAATTTCTGGGGTGCCAACAATTTCGGCCATGATTGTATATTACATTTTCAGTTTTGGTTTTGGCACCTTAAGTACCAACTTGTAAAATAGTGAACACCTTTTGAAAGGAAAGACTTTTTTTTTATCAGAAACGACTATTTGGACACCTGCACACCTACCGTATATACTCGAGTATAAGTCGACCCGAATATAAGCCGAGGCACCTAATTTTACCACAAAAAACTGGGAAAACTTATTGACTCGAGTATAAGCCTAGGGTGAGAAATGCGCAGCTACTGTAAGTGGAAAAGAGGGTCAACTGTGCCCATTTGCAGGCCTTACTGTGCCCATTTGCAGCCATAGGTCCCGCAAACTTCAAACTCGGTGGTTAAGGGTTCCTAGATGCCCCCTCGCTGCAGCCAAAATTTGGGGTCACTGGACCCAAAGGGTCCTGAAATTACATTGCTGCAGGTGGACACAGTTGACTGACTTTGGGGCCCCGTATCTCTGGGCCACTTGGGATTAGGATCCCCAAATTTGGTGTGCAAACCCAGTGGAAATAGCACTACGACATATCCAAAGCTGTGGTTCCTAGAACTAAGTGGCCCCGAGATACGTGGCCCAAAATTTGGTTCAGAAAATGTCAAGCACTTTTCTGCAGCAGAGTATGACATTTTCTGAACCAACTTTGGGGCCCCGTATCTTGAGGCCACTTGGTGCTAGGAACCCTAGCTTTGGATATGTTGTAGTGCTAGTTCCACTGGGTTTGCACGCCAGATTTGGGGTTCCTAGCATCAAGTGGCCCTGAGATACTGGGCCCCAAATTCAGTTCAGAAAATTTCATTTTCTGATGCAGAAAAGTGCTTGACTCGAGTATAAGCCGAGGGGGGCATTTTCAGCACAAAAAAAGTGCTGAAACACTCGGCTTATACTCGAGTATATACGGTATATAGTTTTGAGATAAGTAGATCAATATTTGTATATACAAATGTTTGTATAGTTTTGGTCTAAAACTGATAGCAACCCTGTATGGATCAAGTGGGCCCTCATCACATATGGTATCAAGGAGAAATATAGATAAATATAACTCCACAGATGTTTTATAAAATCTCCTAAGCCCCCGTTCACACTGGTGTGACTTGTCATGTGTTTTGACAGTTCCAAATCGCATGACAAGTCGCACCCTATTGTCGGCAATGGAACCGTTTGACTTGGAAGTCGGTTTGACTTTGCGTTGCCGCTATGATTTGAAAAAAAGGTTCCTGCACTATTTTTTGCGGTTTCAGGTGTGACTTGCATGAAGTCACACAGATGTCAGCCAGGTTGCACCCGAAGTTGCACTGACCTGCAGCTTTTGAAGTTGCACGGTTTAAAAGTCTGATTCAGTGTGAATGGAGGTTAATGGATAAACTGGATCGGAATCCTTGGCACAAAATATACTGCAGCAATTGTTTCACTTCATATTCACATATATTCTTTATATTGTAAGCTTTTGAGAGCAGCGGCCCCCCCTAACCTTGTCTAGAACTGTAGTAGAACTGTGCTGTCTCACTGTATATTGTAAAGCACTGCTTGATTCTGGTATAATACTGATTGGCTGTAAACACTCAATGATGAGGGTGGCATTCATTTCTGTATATCACATGAAGTACTGGTGCACATTGATGCACTGTGCGATATCGCATGTGATGTCTGTGCAATGCAAATTCAGCCATACAGATTGGTCCGAATGCAATGCAAACCCAGCCATACAAAGTCGTGCAGGACCCCATTTTTGGTCCGCCCCAGAATCGGATCGCATGGGTGTTCACACCCATGCGATCTGATCAATGCCCAAACTGACAGTTCGCAGTGCGATATGCAAACCGATCTTGGGGTGTCATCAAATGTATTGACACTCCCAGCAGTTCACATATGGCAGTGTGAACTGCCTGCGAGTTGGGCGCGATGCGGGAACCCGTGCTAGATTCGCACGGGTTCTCACATCGCACTAGTGTGAACCGAGCTTAATGCCTGGTACACGCGATGAGATTATCGGACGAATAATCGTCCGTTTTATTTTGCATGTTAAT